>NC_084592.1:35032418-35157418 GCF_033807715.1 Cololabis saira
CTTGAGGAACCCCACATGTGATCTTGGTTCTTGGATATTATGCAGTACATTCCAACCTTTTCACTTAAAATAAACACTGCTTCATCTATCAACGCTTCCTCTCGTGGCTTTTAGCAACTTGCTAAATTTGATCATTGTAGTAGAGTTTTGGCTAAATTCTTCAACTCATTCTCCTCTCTTCTTTTTGTTTTCAATATATCTTCCTGTCGGAGCGGCTGGAGCAGTTTTTCCCAGGGGTTAAGCCGGGAGAACTGGCCTGCCCAGAGAAGATTGATCTACTAATCTGGACCTGTCGTGTTCCTGAGTTTATGTTGTATGTTATTTGTGTCCCTGATTATAGTGTGTGACTGCTGTTTGTTGTTGTTTTTTCCACTGTTGTAACACTGTTTCTGCTGCCCTCTTGGTCAGATCACTCTTGGAAAAGAGATTTTAATCTCAATGAGTCTTTACCTGGTTAAATAAAGGAAACTAACTAATCAAAACCCGACAAGGCCAATTAGCTCAACAGAGACGGCAAAGGGCCAGCAACTTAGTACTGTGGGATGGTCTCAGCCGCCGGGGTATGTTGGATACTCGTAACCTGGATTATCCCCGCTGGGTCCCGCACGACCAAGCAGAAGAGCCCAGGGGTGCCGACCAGCATCCTCCCAAACTTTCTTTGCTTCTCTGTATGCCCCTTTTGCTACTATAGCAATACTGTTGATGTCTTGGTGACTTGGGAGAGGGCCATCTGGGGTATTGGCGATGAATCCCTGATCCCGCCATTTCTGCAACTTCTTGTTGAGTTTTTTGTCCAAAACCTTTTGTTTCTCCTGTTCCGAGGATCACTAGTTGCTGAAGCAACCAGGTTTCAGATGTTCAAAACTGTGCGTACGCCCAAATCCACGCACGTTTCTTTGAACATCACAATCAACGTGGATTTGAGCGCACATGCAGGAGCACAACTCTCCTCCCCGAATCCTCCCTCATGTAGATATATTTGAATCTGATAATGAGGATAATTATCCATTAAAAACCGCTCATCTTAACAAGAAACTTACAAAAACAAGTAAAACAAATTTAAAAAAAACATTGGCTGTGAGCTGGAGACAATCCTGTCAAAAGTTGAGGCCTGGAAAAAATAATTTATTTGGGGGCATTTCTTCCGATTTAAGCTGCACGGCATTATGGGGATTGTTGTTCTTTGCTTTGTGTTGCGTTCCGTGAAGAGTTGTGGTTTTATTATGATCATGAGGTTTTGTGAATGTTTATGGGCAGCGTTAGTGCATCATTACACTCTGCTTTTCTTGTTTGTATTTTAAGAACCGACACCTGAACTTAATTGGTGGATGAAAAAAGGCTCCTTGTTTCGCTTTATTGTCACGCGTATTATATACTGATAGATTAAGACCAATGTACACGTGTAATGAGTCTTACACATTGTGGATGTCTGCGATTACCTCTACAATGTGAAGAACATGAACTTATATTTAAAAAATGAAGCATCACGATCTGATTCCTCTGCTGCAGAAATAAAGACAACTTGTGCCAACGGGATTATCGAGGTGAAAACGTGAGAAATAAAGAGCAAAGTTGCTGTAACTGAGTGTTGCATCAGCAGGAGGAGAGACCGGTCTGGGTCCCGGTCCATCACCGGAGAAACACTTTCTGGATCCTGCAGCACCTGCAGCCGACTCGATATCAGACTCTGAAAGTCTAAACATTCAATAAAAACTTAATTCATTCAACTCCATTCATTCATTTCTGAGTCACATCAGTTCGTACCAACCAACCTTTCCGTGACATCTTAGTTTTATTTTAAATACAACTTTACAGAACCGGTTTTTCGCTGCAAAATGTATTTTAATGTTTTTTCTGTCCAGACACAGTTATGGGATGTTTTAGGATCTGGCTTTTATCTCGAGAAGTCGTCCCATACGGTCGTCATGGTGACAGAGATGTCGGACCTGTAGCAGCTCCAGCTGAAAGCATCAGGTTGGTCTGAACCGGAGCAGCTGGTCCAGTTCAGGCAGAGATCCAGAAGATCCTCTTGGTACCTAAACCAGCTGATGGTCCAGTCTTAGTCCTGGACCAGCAGATCAGTGTGATCTGATGCATCAGCAGGTTCCTCTAATGGAGCCAAAGCTCCATCGGGATTTGCTGGTTCCATCGTTGAGCTCCTGCCTTTAGTTGTTTGTTCAGATCATGTGGTTGATTGTGAGATTGTTGCAGCTCCACTCTTGTGTAATTTATCTGGTGATGTCGGGACTGTCGTGTCCTTCACTTGGTCGTGAACTTATTGTTGACGTCACGTTTCCTCATATTCTGCACTTCACTGCATCACCAGTGAGTGTCGCCAACGGACAAAACCTCAGAAAAGTGCGTACTCCAGACTTGATGTGTGCGTGAAAGACCGCAACTTTCTACGTTCAAATCACTTTTCGAACATCCAACCGTGAGCGTAGAAAGTTGCGTACGCACGTTTTTTGTGCGATCATGAGGCCCCTGGAGTCCATTGTGTCTTTTCTTTTTCTTTAATTTCTTTCAATCTTCTCTGGACAATTTGGTGTTTAGAGCCACTTGCTGAATTCTCAATGATTGTACTTCTTTTTCAAATTGGTGGATTCTCTGGTCAACAGTCAATGGGGTGGATCTGTCATTTTCTGTGGTATCTCCTTCCAGCTGAAAATTAAGTTTCTTGGCTAGAGTGTTAGAGGTGTCCTCTTCGCTGATCAAGTCTCTTTTTCTAGCCGGAATTTCTAGCCAAAATTTGACAATATCATTTTTTCTTAAATTTTATTTATTTGTATTTTTGAAGAAGACCGTTTATTTATGTATTTATTTATTTATTTATGTATTTATTTATTTATTTATTTATTTATTTATTTATTTATTTATATTGTTGTTATTCATATATGTACTTATTTTTCAGATATTAATTAATCATTTGTGTGTGCGTGTGTTTTTGATTAACCTGTTTGTCTGTTGGTTAACTTTATTTTGAACGTTTAATGTTACGAGATAAATAATCACTATTTACGATTTGAATCAATTCATTGCAGTTACAGCCTCCTCTCCACCAGGGGATATTTATTGGGAGTGTACTCTTGATGTAATTTGTTATTTGTCCACCAGATGGCGTTGGTGTTCTAGAAATAAATGGAGGTCTTCTCACTACACGCATACATTCATACATGTAGTTTTTAATATCATTTTTTTTCCCTCCCTCACCATCCAACCATATGTCACATTTAGCCGCATACTCACCCACCTGCTGTCACAGTGAAATGCTGTCAGCTAACTGGATGCCTAGACTAAATCTAGTTGTTAAAATGTTCTGTTTAAATAACAAACCTGAAACTTATATGTGAATATGTAGATCCCTGTCACATAAAATAAAATGTTAAAAGAGCAGTTAGAATGTCAAACTCCAGCACCCCTTTATTTTATAGGCTACTGTCCAACAATGTACCACCTCTCAATATATCACAGCCTACCAAGTCTTCAAAGTTGCTTGACTGTTTGCATTTTTGTGGATTTCCTACCGAGTTCTCCTCACCCTCCCCTGGAACCCAGACCTGCCTTGGGGGATCAATGATGCAGCATGAGATTAGGTTTTTAATTGAGCTGTCCGGAAGGGCAGGGGATGTTTTAATGAGCCCAGGTCCTGTTTTCATCCTGACCTTTGAGGTTCTCCCCTGCAGGTGTCCATCCTCTAACTTAAAATAATGTATGGGTTTGTAGGGTTACACCAGTTTGACATTTGCAACTAAAAATATGCCCAGCAGATTTTCTTTTTAAGTAAACCATTAGACAGAATATGATGCATTCAATGTCTCTGTTATTGTCTGGCAAAATAAACATGATTTTTTTGTGTTATAAAAATTATGCACATCATCCACACCAAACATTGGCATTGTGCCTTGCAGCTGGTGCTATTTAAAAATGTGTTTAGAAGCCCTAAATTAAAGACTATGGGATTTCTGATTTTGTATATCATATTATTAGTTGCTTGTTTGCGTAAATGTTTTGCCAACATTTTAGTGGGCTTTGAGCCTGCTTCACAATAGCTCTGCTTCAAAAACGTGTTCTTTTTCTCAATCTCATGTACTGTAGTAGCATTTATTTTTGCTTTCATTTCATTAATTTTTTTGTATATTTTTGAGTCTTTTGTGTTTTGATATTGCTGTTCCAGTTGCCTTAACTTTTCATTATTTAATTTATGTGACTCCGATTTAATCCATTTTACATATGCTGTCTCAGCTATCAGCTTTCCCCTGAATGGGATACCTCCATGGCATAAAGTCTTCACTACTGAGAGTAGCAGGAATGCACTGCCAGTGGTGGACAGTAACGGAGTAAATTTACTTGAGTACTGTACTTAAGTACATATCCAGAGGATTTGTACTTTACTTGGGTATTAGATTTCTTTGGTACTTATTACTCTTACTTGAATACATTTCCAAGACAAATATTTTTACTTTTACTCGAGTAAATTTCTAGGAAGGCTGAAAAGTACTCGTTACTTTCAGGTCTGCTCTTTTTTCTTCTTCCCTAAAATCCTATTGGACACAAGCTGTTTTTGTCAAAGGAGGAGACCTATCACAGTGCACGCTCTCCACTGGGATGTACGTAAAGCGGAAATACGTCAAGCCTCCTCAAAACGATACCGCCAAAGTAGCCTGCGTTTGTCAAGACAGAGTCAAGACATAGCCGCAACAATGGCTACGCCTGCGTCAGGAGAAGAAAGACAATCCGCTGAGTCGTCTGAGTCTGATAATGAGCCGGACTCGGAGCAGGGACTTTCACTAAATCCTTGGCCGTATCTTAACTCAATGTTTGAGTTCGACCGATTAAAAAACGAGGGCACAGTTTTTTGTAAAGCAGTGGTCTCTGAGGGGGATCCAGACTTAGTTGGATGGTGCAGGTTCATTTGGTTTCAGTTCATGATTGTTAATAAACTGCATCATCTGCTGTCCTCTTATGATCCCATTCATTTGATTTGTTTTTGGTGTTTCTGCAGGTTTTATATAACATTGTGGTTCTAAAAGCAGCACATCAGTGCAGCTGGTTCTATTTCGTCCCTACTGACCGCCAGGCGGTGCTGTAAACACTGGATATCTTCCCTCGCGCATGCGCATGTCGAGTACAATACCAACAATGTCACGTCACCCGTGACCCCTGCATGACCCCCGGAAGGGTATATCTTCCGGCGTCAGCATGGGATCGACTCCTTATTCTTCTCGCATCGCGCGTCTGAAGTACAGGACGGAAATAGGAGCTTTGTGAAGCTTCTTCCTTTCCTCCCTAAGAAACCGCCGGCCTCGGTGCAGCTTCGTGCCATTCAGGTAGGAGTAACGATTTTTTTCGTCCTCCGAGAGGCTGTGGCCGCGCGGTATTGATGGTGTCGGGTTGCGGCGGCGTCTCCCCGCCCCGCCCCCCTGCGCGGCTGACAGAAGGTAAACTGTCAGCTGCGCCTGACACCTGATCACAACATTATTTTTTCCTTACAGATTATTTTTTTCTTTTGAAAAAAAAAAAAAAAAAAAAGGAAAAAAAAAAAGAAGACAGAAAAGGATTATTTTTTTCTTTTGAAAAAACAACACAAACACCTTTTTTGGTCTTTCTTACAGCCGTGGTGAAGGCCACGCCCCTCTCCCACCGGCACATTTGTGGTGACGGCAGCGTTTCGCTCCCTCTCCCACTTTATTAATGTGACATTATTTTTTCCTTGCAGATTATTTTTTTCTTTTGAAAAAAAAAAAAAAAAGGAAAAAAAGTAGACAGGAAGGGATTATTTTTTTCTTTTGAGAAAAACAACACAAACACCTTTTTTGGTCTTTCTTACAGCCGTGGTGAAGGCAGCGTTTCGCTCCCTCTCCCACCGGCACATTTGTGGTGACGGCAGTGTTTCGCTCCCTCTCCCACTTTATTGATGTTACAGCATTATTTTTTCCTTGCAGATTATTTTTTTCTTAAAAAAAAATATATATATAAGAAAGGAAAAGAACAGCGCCCTTTTGACCTGTTTTGCAGCCGTGGT
Organism: Cololabis saira; assembly: GCF_033807715.1. Classification (NCBI taxonomy): domain Eukaryota; kingdom Metazoa; phylum Chordata; class Actinopteri; order Beloniformes; family Belonidae; genus Cololabis; species Cololabis saira. The sequence goes on from NC_084592.1 coordinate 35,038,441, forward strand.
GACGGCGGCGTTTCCGCTCCCTCTCCCACTGGCTCGTTCAGGGTGACGGCAGCATTCGCTCCCTCTCCCACTTACTGATGTGATATTATTATTTTTCCTTGCAGTTACTTTTTTCTTTAAAAAAAAAAAAAGAAAAAAAGAAAAAAGGAAAGAAACGAGAGAGGATTGTTCTCTTCTTTTTGAGTAAAGACGCCTATTTTTGCCTTTTCTCATAGCCGTGGTGACGGCAGCGTGGCCCTCCCCTCTCCCGCCTGCATATTGGCGGTGACGGCAGCGTGCTTGCTGTGGTGACGGCAGCGTTTCTGCTCCCCTCTCCCACTGACACACCTGTGTTGATGGTAGCGTGGCCCTCCCCTCTCCCGCCTGCATATTGGCGGTGACGGCAGCGTGCTCGCTGTGGTGACGGCAGCGTTTCCGCTCCCCTCTCCCACTGACACCTACGTGGTGATGGCGGCTCGTCCGCTCCCTCTCCCACCGGCACATCCGTGGTGACGGCAGCCCGACCGCTCCCCTCTCCCACGACACATTCGTGTGGACGGCAGCGTGTCCGCTCGTCTCTCCTACCAGCACATCCGTGGTGACGGCAGCGTGTCCGCTCCCTCTCCCACTGACACATCCGTGCTGACGGTAGCGTGGCCGCTCCCCTCTCCCACCGGCATATTGGTGGTGACGGCAGCGTGCTCACTGCCCTGGCACACTTGCAGCCGAATGCACCGCGTGCGGAGGTGGCCTCTAGCGCCTTGCACAGGCGCAATCCTTCTCCGGTGGAATTCACATTCCGTCTTCGTCGGATTTCTTTGAGGGAGCTGCACTCATGCTGGAGAGATGTCACAGCCGGCTGATGACCGTGCTCTGACGGCGATGGAGGACGCTGCTGTGGCTGGTTTCCACCACATGCCCCCCCCATCGAGCCCTCCATTGCAGCACTGATAGTGGCTCCTGATGAGGCTCTGAAGCCAGATCCCAAGTGCCCCTCTACCCAGAGTAGGGTTACTGATGGGCATATTTGTAAGGCTTATGAAACAGCGGCACGCATCGGCCGGCTGGGGAACACCCTTTCTCATCTGCTACTGGCTCTCTCCACCTCCCTGCAGGATGCACAGGTGGATGATTCCACACAGGACATGTGTGACATATCCCTACAGGCTTTTTGCCTCCCAAACGAGGGAACTGGGGCGGCTGATGTCCACCCTGGTGCACACGCGCCGTCATGTCTGACTGGCGCAGTCACCCCTGACGGAGACTGCTCGTAGGGTTCTTCGCCAGGCACCGGCAGAACCGGGGGAGCTGTTTGGGGCAACTGCCCTGGAAGCTCTGAACCGCACCGCCCTGGCCGATGAGACCAGGCAGCGGCTGGTGTACCTTCACAGGGGTGCGGCCGCTTCCTGTACACCGGGAGGCCCTTCACCGGCCCCCGGGCCTCGCCCCCGGCCGCCTGCACACGGCGGCCGGCGCGGCTTTCAGCGGTCTGTGATTCAGCCTGCTGGTGACTTTCGCCCCCCTGTGCGCGGACCGTCCCACCAGCGTCGGGGCGTTGATCCCGACCGTCGCCCCCCCGGGACGTCCGGAGCCCGGGGGAGACGGCGCTAAGGCCACGGAGCCGGTCGTCAGCTACTTTTCCGGCAGCAGCTCGGTTACTGGGCTGCCTGCTCATTGGGGCCCGGGTGGTTTCCACCCTAGCCCAGGGGTACGTATTGCAGTTCCGACACCGGCCTCCTACCTCCGGCCGGGTTGAGATGACCATCGTCAGAGACCCGGCAAACATTCCGGCTCGGGCTCAGGTGTTGCCCGCCCTACTGGCCAAGAGCGCCATCATGCCGGTGGACCCCCCGCCGCGGCCTGGGGGTTCTACTTGAGCTACTTTCTCGTCAGCAAGAGAGACGACGGACGTCGTCCCATCTTGGACTTGAGGGACCTCGACAAATACATGAAGGTCCTGCCCTTCCGGAGGCTTGACCACAGCAGATGCTCTGCGTTGGTCAGGAGGAAGTGGTTTGCAACTGTGGACCTACAGGGCGCTTGTTTCACGTGCCGGTCGCGGCACGTCACCAGTAGATCCGGGGGTTCGCCTACCGGGGCCACCGTTGTCGGTTCAGGGTGCTCCTGTGCGGGCTCTCCCTGTCACCAAGGATTTTTTTCACCAGGTGCGTGATGGCAACCCTTGCCCCTCTTATACCTTTGGGCCTGCTGTCGCTACGCCCCCTGCAATGTGGCTGGACAGCCTCGCCTGGATGCCAAGAGGCACGGGCGCAGGCTGGTCAGGGTTTCGCGGGTGTGTGTCTATACCCTTGCACCCTGGAAAGGCGGGACATTCCGGCTGAGGGGTGTGCCCTTAGGCGCTGTCCCCTCCCTGCCGGGAGGCTGTCATCAGTAGTCCTCCCGGGTCCGCACGCGCCACATCAACGTGCTGGAGCTCTGGGCTCTGCACTTCACACTAACATTTTTTGCAACTCCTGTGGGGGAGGCACGTGCCGGGTCGGTCGGACAGTGTGTCCACTGTTCCTTGATCGGCCACCAGAGGGGGCCCCGACTCTGCACAGCTGCTGCAGGTGTCCCGGGGCCTCCTAGCGTGGACAGCTCCTCGCCTGCCCGGCCTTCGGGCGATGTTCCTGCCTGGAGACAGGAACCGGGTGACGGACTTCCTCTCCCGGCGCAAGCCGCCTTTGCAGAGGGTCCTCCAGAGGGCTCACGGGCTCCTCTTGGTGGCCCCCTTCCGACCGGGGAAACATAGTTTCCACTGCTGCGGAGGCTCTGCTGCGACACAACATGACGCCCCCCAGAGGGACCGTCTTTTCCAGCCGGGGATTCAGGTTTTGCACCCCGACCCCGTCGTTTTTGGCTCTGAGTCTGGCCGCTGCGGCGCCCGACCCATTGTTGTCAAGCTGTCCTGAACCCGTCAGGGCTGGCATCTCGAATGCCCATGTGCCTCCCACCCGCCTCTGGTATGAGTGCGAGTGGGGGAGACTCTCTGTCTGGTGTGCAGACGGGGCAGAGGACCCTGTTCTTTGCCCCGTGGCCACGATCCTGGGGTTCCTTTCGGTCCCTCCTGGATGGTGGCCGTGCTCAGTCCACTTTAAGGGTGTATGTGGCGGTCATTTCGTCGCAACATGCCCTGGTTGAGAGTGCCACCGGCTGGTTTCTCTTTCTCAGGGGGGCTCGGAGGCTGCGCCCCCCCCCCCCCGAGGAGCCCGAAGGCCCCGGTTTTCGATTCCATTCGATTTTTATATAGCGTCTAATACAACAGATGTTGTCTCTAGACGCTTTCCAGAGAACCTGAACATAAATGTACATATAAACCCCGAGCAGTGTGGGACCTGCCCATGGTGCTAGGTGCCCTCTCTTCTCCACCCTTTTGGGCCCTTGGCCCGGGTGGGCCTGAAGTGGCTCTCTATGGAGATAGCTTTTCTCCTCGCCATGACATCGGCGAGTCGATGAGTTACATGCCCTGTCAGTCAGCTCAGGGGCTACGTTGTGGCCGAACGTGGCGTTCCTGCCCTAGGTCCTGCAGAGAGTGGGCCGAGCCCTTTGTGCCCCGTACGGGCCCTTGCTGCTTATGCTACCACGCCTGTGCGACGGTCGGAGCAGCTTGTTCTCTGCCATGGTGGCCCCAACAGGGGGCATGCTGTTTCTGGACAGCGCCGTCCCACTGGGTGGTGGACACCGTCGAGCGCACCCACAGGGCCAGTGGCCGCCCCTTACCAGTGGGGGTGAGGTGCCACTCGACCATAAGCGTCGCAGCTTCTTGGCTGCCCTGCAGGGGTGCCTCTGGAGGACATCTGCACCGCGACTTCATGGACGTCGCCAGACACGTTCTCCAGGTTTTACCGGATCAATGTCGCCACTCCCCAACCATTGGGCGTGGTTCTACTCCCGGGTCCTTCTGCCCCTGGTCAGTGAGGTATGTGACCGGGATCCTACGTGACATTGTTGGTATTCGTCATCCAGTGCTTACAGCACCGCCTGGCGGTCAGTAGGGACGAAATAGAACGAAAGTTACGACTGTAACTACGGTTCTATGAGTCCCGGATGACCGCCAGGCCTGCCGGTCACTCCGAATCCTTGTGCTCTCGCGAGAAGATTCTAGGAGTCGATCCCATGCTGACGCCGGAAGATATACCCTTCCGGGGGTCATGCAGGGGTCACGGGTGACGTGACATTGTTGGTATTGTACTCGACATGCGCATGCGCGAGGGAAGATATCCAGTGCTTACAGCACCGCCTGGCGGTCATCCGGGACTCATAGAACCGTAGTTACAGGCGTAACTTTCGTTTCAAAGAGTTAATTCTCAGAAACAATAGTTAAAAGATCCTTAAATTAATTTAGAAAAAATAAAGTAATTTACTGATGTGGAAAGTAAGAAATTTACTCTTACTCTTACTTAAAGTAAATTTAAAAGCATTTACTTTTGGATACTTAAGTACCTTTAAACGCAAGTACTTTTCTACTCTTACTCGAGTAATATTTTGACTGAGCTACTTTTACTTGTAACGGAGTAAATTTTGACCAGTAGTATTTGTACTCTTACTCAAGTACTGGGGTCGAGTACTTGGGTTACTTTTATTATCCTCTATCAACGATAAATAATAATCTGTTCTAGCTTTGCAAATGGCTTTTTTATATACTATTAGACTATCTTTCCATACACTATAAGAATCTATAGACTTACAAGAGTACCACTTCCTTTTTATTTCAGCATGCAGATAAGCGATGCATCAAATGAAAGGCAAGAGTTCATCTGGACAGGTGACAAATCCAGCTTTTTACCATCTAACAAACATTGTCAAACAGGACAAAAGCAAGAGCAAAAGCATGACAGAGACAAGTTGTCTCTGTCATGCTTTTGCTTCTTCTCGGTTGGAGTACTATAATTCTGTTTTCACCTGTTGAACAAAAGGTCCCTGAATCGGCTGCAGTCTGTTCAATCGAAACATCTACTGAGGGTTCCTGCTGAATGAAACATCTACTGATGAAGTCAGACAGGAAACACCCACCTGTACTTCCTGCTACTGAAGGTGAAGTTACAGGCTGCTGGATCATGGAGGATTAGTTTGAACTGGAAAAGGGGCTGGATGTGTCGTCCCCTCATCACAGAGCGGTCAGCAAAGAGCCTGAGGAAGCTTTCTGTAACTTCTGTTGGTTCAGAAGGTCGGCTCATCAAGGCTCACCAGTCACCAGGGGCGTACCTGGGAGGAAGAGCACTGGCTTCCTCTCATTCCTCGTCCCATCTGCAGTGCAGCCAACATACCAGTATTTATTAACCAATGTCTGCAGGACACGTATGTCGGTTCAAGAGCAGGAAGTACAGAACGCACAGGCTCATGCTGCTATTCTTGTGACTTTTGTTCACTTCTGAAGCCGACCCTAAGCTCAGTTCACACCTCAACTTTAACCAGGACCAAGAAATGAAACACATTGTCTTTATACTAGAAATAGACTCGAGACTCAAGAAAATAAAACACTGCAGCTCGCCGATTAAACTGTCTGGTTTTCAGACTGACTTTATAACAGAAGAAGAATGTGGACAAACACTCACCGAATTGCCACGTGACTGTGGAGAGGAGAGGGAGGGAGAAGAGAGAGAGAATGTGGGAGGCAGAGGATTGGCACCCTCTGGTGGTGATCAGTGATCATTCACTCAAGCAATTATTCAATAATTGAATGATCAGTGACCAATGTATCAATGAGTGATGGATCAATATATAACTGATCAGTAACTGACGGACCAATGATTGATGGATCAATATATGACTCATCAATGATTGACTGATCAATAACTGACTGATTTTGTTCATTCACTCTTTACACAACTCGAAAGTATTTGAAGGCTTTAAAATTTCATCAACCAGATCAATCTTCTAACATTGAAATATGCAACAAACACTAACACATTAGAAAACTCCCTCCTTTATTCTTTTAAAGGTGTGTTAGACGAGTGTGTCCTGGTGGAGATCAGAGAGATCAGCCAGCAGGAGGTCCCTGAGCTGATGTTCATCCTCACCTGAGAAGGATTACAAAGACCTATCCCCACGAACACTGTTTGTGTTAGGAATACGGTTGGAGTACGACCTAGATGTAGGAGAGCAGGAGTTCCAAAAAGCAGTGATTTATTTAATCAAACAAAAAGCGCTGCTTAGCAGGATGGCAAAAACCCACAACCTAAACAAGAATCAAAAACTACAAAAACCTTAGCTGAAAACACGGAGGAAACAAACAGTACGGGAGCAAGGGAAAGACAAGACCAGATATACACAAGAGTTAACGAGACACAGGTACAGACGATCAGGGCAGATGGGAAACAGGAAAGTCAAACAAGAACTCAAAATCTAAAGACACGGGCTTCAAAATAAAACAGGAACTACCATAACAGTTTGGCTCCACCCCAAACCAACCTGCAGCTGCGTAAGAGTAGTCAACAAACATATTTGTTGTTGTTTTACATTACTTCAAGGTAACACCATCCGGCCTCTTCTGCTGAGAGAGAAGCTGCTCAGGATGGTTGTCAGCATCTCTACTGTCTACTCTGGGTCGCTGAGCGCAGGAGTACCACGGACTCACCAGCTGAATGGCGGACTGGACTGGGACTGTCAGAGACACCATGGACAGACTGATGTCCCAACGAATGCTTCAGAATGCCTTCCTTACCGTTCCTCAGAAGCCTTCACAATAATTCCATGTGCTGAACATGATCACACATCACACCTGTCTGTGTGTCTATTCATCCATCCACCCACTCATCCATCCATATACCCAATCAACCCAATTCATCCACCCACTCGTCCACTCGTCCATTCATCCACTCACCCGTCCATCCATCCATCCATCCATCCATCCATCCATCCATCCATCCATCCATCCATCCGAGCCCGGCCCCGAGGGCGGCCCCCTGAGCTGTTTCGCCCAGTGCCCAGGCCCCCTGAACTCTGACTGTGTGTTGGCCTGGGCCCTCCTCCGGGCCCCCTCCACCCACCCTGTTCTTGGTTTCTTTGTTTTGCTTGGAACATCTGGGATCTGTTCCTTGAGGGGGGGGGGGGCAATGTTATGTCACGGTTTGGTTTCAGTTACTGTTTTATTTTGAAACCTGTGTCTTTGTGTTTTAGTTCCGTCTAGACTTCCTTTGTTCCCATCTGCCCTGATCATCCACACCTGTGTCTCGTCAACCCTTCTGTGTATATCTTGTCTTGTCTTTCCCTTGCTCCCTGCTGGTCTGTACTTTTCCCACCCTCCGTGTGTCCTGTCATGTTTTGGGATTTTCTCACTTTGCGCTCATGTTTTTTGTCAACTCTGCTCTGCAGTGATTTTGGTTTGATTTTGACATAATAAATCACCTGTTTTGGAACTCCTGCCTCCTGGGGCCTGTACTACGAAGCGGGATTTGGGGTTAGCGAGGTAACTTCAGGTTTAACCCTGGGTTTTCAGGACTACGATGGTGGTTCACTTCTTACCGGGGCACATCGCCATGGTAACTTATGCTGAACAGCTAACCTGCTCCGGAGTAGGTTATGTTCGAGATACAGATCGCCGGGTATAAAAGCACTGCCCACTGACCAATCAGCTCTCTTGGAAAATGGCATGCCCTTTCGAAGAGAATCCAGTGGAGCTTGGTGCGCGGATCGTGAGAGGATCCCTCCGAACAGAACGCGTATTCAGGGCCACCAAAACCCCTTTGCTTTCCCTGTATGAACGATCCAAAAAAATAAAAAAAAAAGGAAAAAAGGAAAAAAAGAAAAAAGAGGTGGAGGAGAAAATAAAAAATAAATCAATCAATGAATAAATAAAACAAATCATCACCCAAAATCCGATGTACAGTCAATCCAAAACTAATACCAATTAAATAAATAAATCAAGAAGAAATCAAAAAGAAGATGCATTTGTAAGGGGATAGCAAAAAAGGGATTTTCAATTTCGTCCCTCGAACATTCTGAGAAGTCACTTTAAAATACTAAACACCCCCCTCCTGAAAAAATAAAAAATAAAATAAAATAAATAAAAAAACCCAATTCTTTGGTACAGCATCAGCACAAGTTATCGGTCAACAACAATAGTTATAGAACCAATATATACAGGACTGTCTCAGAAAATTAGAATATTGTGATTTTCTGTAATGCAAACACAAAAACAAAAAAATGTCATACATTCTGGATTCATTACAAATCAACTGAAATATTGCAAGCCTTTTATTATTTTAATATTGCTGATCATGGTTTACAGTTTAAGATTAAGATTCCCAGAATATTCAAATATATGTTTATATCCCTATGAATTTACACATTTATACAGTCAGCGATCTTTTGCCAGCTGTCTTTCCTGCATTTTGCAGCTGCAACTGTGTTGCTTTTTGCCTGTATTATATGCCTATACTCATCATATTTCCGTAAAATTATAGTTTGCTCTTCGCTACTGAAATAAGCGGCTCTGACAGCGGACTTCTCCATGCTTGCGATTGGTCATGCGCTGAAAACACCGCCCCTTTTATGTGCACGCGCTCATATCCAGATTGGAGAAACCTGGGTTGATATACCGAGTTGATAACCACTGTCGTGTGACCGCTTAGCGTGATTGCAATTGTCCCGCTTAGTGAATCTGGATAAGGAAAAGATATCCTGGATATGTTGAACTTGCTTCGTAGTACAGGCCCCTGGTCTCTCCTGCGTTTGGGTTCTAATCAACCACTTCGTGACAGCCGCACCTGAGCAAATAAGCATGCATGCTAACTACAGCACAAACTTTTCATTGATGTGAAGAGCAGAAAAAGTCACAAAAACCTTTTAAAATGAATAAACTAAACTGAGCATGTATATATGATATTGTTCAATCTGTGACCCGAATATGGACTTCTGAGGAAAAATGTTGCCCACCGCCATTATAGAGTAATCCTTAAGTTCCGAATCCGCTGAAATCACATGAACTCATGGACAACTTCACAGAAATCCCCCAGATGTGACATCCACATATGAAAAGCTCACTCTGCGACAGTTTAGTAATCTTTAATTCATGGCAATTTAGTCATATCACAGTTATCTTTTAATATACATTTTGAAATATTGTTTATGTTTGAATCAAACTGTGATTGAAGCAGCTCATGCCATTTGAAGTCCCTTCACAAAAATCATTCATGAGAAGAGTTATTATTTGCAGAAAACACTGTGGATTACTTGAATCTTTCACCAAATGACAGTAAGGTTAACGTGGAGCAACGAATCACTGAAGATGTGATTGAAAATGTTCAGAAACCTCAGCAGAAAGAAAAGAAACAGCATGGAGTTACATGAAACAGAGATGAAGCCGTATCAGCTGCAGTAGGAGGGGTTCAGATCTCTGCTCAGCAGTTTTGATTATGGATGACAATCCAACCTGGTCCAGCCAGGACATGATTAACTTTCAGACCAGAGTGTGTAGAACAGCTGAAATCCAGGTTTTCTTCTCTGTTCTGTCCTATACACAGTGCACGCCGGCATCCTCATCATGATTGCAGTTGTTGACACCAACTACGTTGCTCACACAGTGAAATATGTCTGATTCTGTTCCCGTGCATCCCAGCTCATCCAGCCAGATTTTTCCGGTGCCTGCAGAGGGAAAATGACATTACACTGACATAGGGGTTGTACTGCTGTTGGTATATAAACACTAGTGGATATATATGTGCATAGTTGTGCAACTGTAGTAGCCTTTCCTTCCTTGTTAGATTTGATTATTTTCTCAGAATATGCAGACGTACGAGTTCTCACAATCTCATTCTTGATTTAGTGCGGCCTCATGGCATTGAGAGTTAACAGCGAACAGCGTTTACTTCATAAACCTCGTATCTGACCCTCTTTGATAACATTCAAGTTTAAGTTACTTGATTACACAGCATCTGAGAAGAAATCTATTTATAGTAGGCGTCTATCAGAAGATGGTATCAATTGTATCATCATTCTACTCGCTGCCATCTGCTGGTGCTTCGGGAGGGAAGCTACCTGACTCGTACTCCTGCACAGCTGGATTTTCTTGTTGACAGAACTACAACTTCAATTTGTACAATGTTAGACAAACTCTGAAAAAGAAAGTATTTGGTCAAAGGAAGTTTGCGCTGTGGTTTAATTCACAACTTAAGGTTTTAAAGCAGACCTCAAAGGTGGAAAGAAAGTGTTGTTCCAACATTTTAGAAGAACCTCACTTTGTTTGGAAAGATATTCTGATAGTATATAAGAAAGCCCTTCCCTGATTTGATTGTGATTTTACTACAGCTGTTTCTGTACTTGAACTCCTCCAACTGAGGCAGGACTTCTCCACCCACCCGGAGAAGGCACGCCACCCTTTCCCGGTGGAGAACCATGGCCTCGGTCTTGGAGGTGCTGATTCTCATCCCTGCCGCGTCGCACTCGGCCTCAAACCGCCCCAGCACATGCTGAAGGTCCCAGTCCGATGAAACCAACAGGACAACATCATCTGCAAAAAGCAGAGATGAAATCCAGAGGTTCCCAAACCGGATCCCCTCTGGCCCCTGGCTACGCCTAGAAATCCTGTCCATAAAAATTATGAACAGGACCGGTGACAAAGGGCAGCCCTGCCGGAGTCCAACATGCACCGGGAACAAGTCTGACTTACTGCCGGCAATGCGAACCAAACTCCTGTTCCGATCATATAAAGATTGGACAGCCCTTAATAGAGGGCCCCGGACTCCATACTCACCGAGCACCCCCCACAGAATGGCACGAGGGACACGGTCAAATGCCTTCTCCAGATCCACAAAACACATGTAGACTGGTTGGGCAAATTCACACGAACCCTCGAGCACCCTGCAGAGGGTATAGAGCTGGTCCAGTGTTCCACGACCAGGACGAAAACCGGGGATACAAGCGGCCAAGATGAGTTTCCTCCGCAGGGTGGCTGGACGCTCCCTTAGAGATAGGGTGAGGAGTTCGGTCACCCGGGAGGAGCTCGGAGTCGAGCCGCTGCTCCTTCACATAGAGGAGTCAGCTGAGGTGGCTTGGGCATATGTACCGGATGCCTCCTGGACGCCTCCCTAGGGAGGTGTTCCAGGCATGTCCCACCGGCAGGAGACCCCGGGGAAGACCCAGGACAGGCTGGAGAGACTATGTCTCTCGGCTGGCCTGGGAACGCCTCGGACTCCCCTCGGAAGAGCTGGTTTTTAACGTGCATTTATGGAGTGGTTGAACATATTATTCCAGTAACGAGAAGTTTCTGGAATAATAACATCACACACTAACTCCTCCAAATCTGTATGAAACCTTAAATCACAAGCTGCACTAATAAACGAATACATCAATTATTTCTGTCATTTAGCAGACCTCCATGACCCTGCAAAGTGCAAAGCGGGTATAGAAAATGGATGGATGGATGGATTTCTGTCATTACCAGGCAGCACACAAACTGTCTGGTATTAACTCTATATAAAAGGCAGAGACATTATACAACCTCGGCCATGGTATTATAACAGAACTTTTGAAAAAGTGTCAGTATTGTACAGGAACAGATAACCCTTTATTTCACACTTTCCAGTCACAGTTTGTTTGTTTTGTTAATAGCGCCATCCTTCTCAGTATGTGTGTATCACAACCTGTATCATTTCCTAACACAGCCCTTAACGCAGCCCGTCTGAAAGTCTTTAAACCTGTCAGGCGGTCTCATGACTTGGCCACCTTTGGTTTGAGTTGGTTTTGAAGTAGGTGAGGGCTGAGAATCCTCAGTTTCTGCTGCTCTTAAGCCTCGAAGTTTGATGTTGTCTGGGTGCTGGACCGTGTTCCCAGATGCCGTGTGAGCTCAGCGGCTCTCTCTGGTTTCGAGGCTGGAACTGCTGACATGAGCTGCAGGCCCCAACTATTTGTTCGATTTTTCTCAACATTCATGGCCAATTAAAATATTTTCACTCTTGCATTCCTTGATGCGAACAGCGTACAGCTTTTGCAGCATGTCCTGTTTTAGCAAGTGGGAATGATTATCCTGTCACCAGCAAACATTCTGTCACTCACTGCCACACTGTGTTTGATGGGCCAAAACTGTGTTATCCGCATATCAAGGTGTTTGTTGTGACCAACCGTGTCTGTGTGTGTTGTAACAGCTGTTGTGTCCTTTTTCTTTTCTCAGGATGCTAATAGCATCTGTGGTCTCCTAAGTGTAAACCACCTTCTCATCTTCTCATCAGCCATGCCATCTTCTGCTGTGTCTTGACCAATTCTCTGCTAATCCCATTACTTGTTTTTATATTGTTTATACAGCTAAAAAATATTACTGTTCCATATCTCCATATTTAGAAATAATTGTTGCACCAACTATGCTAAAACAAATTCCTTGTAAGTCCAGTAACGTACTTTGCATGAAACCTTTTTCTGATTCTGATTCTGATTCTGAACTTCAGCAACACTGGATATTTCAAAGCGGCGAACACCTTTCTTGCTTCTTCTGTTCCAAGCCGGGGGACGCTAGTTTCATTGGGGTTGACTCAAGGTTTCAATAGTGTCTCTTCTTCACTGTATGATTCACAGCAACAAATGTTTGGCTCAAATGTGGGCCATATCTGCAGGTTTTGCTGGTCCACATTTGGTTAGCTTTCCTGCACTCTGCCACATTTCCACCAGACGTGGACCAATTCTTCATATTGTCTGGGCCTTTGGGCCAGGACTGGACCTTGCTACACTTACTTTATACCGTGTGAAAACAAGCTTAGGATATTAGCTGGCATATACAACTTTTTACAAATTCTTCAAGTTAAACACACTAGTCATGCTCTTATTTTGAAGTACATTTTATTTTGAAATTGGTTTATGTGGTTCCTTTTCCTCTTTAAGGTGCATTTGCATCATTTAGGATGATGTTTTGGTTTGTGTGGCTGATAGTCTTCAGTTTATGTGAAGTTTTGCAGGGCGTTGCAGAAACCCTACGGCCGATTATAATAATGAAACGGTTAACATATTTTTAAATACATCTTTTTTTACAGTTTAGTATTTATTTTCTATTTGCTATTAATTTATAAAAGTATAATAATTAAGACCTTATTTACTGTTTATTTCAGAAACTTCTCTACTATACACATGTTTTTATCATTTCTGTCCTTCAGTAAAACTATGACAATTCCTCTGAAGACTTGTGTGCTCTCTGACCAGAGCTCTTCAGTCGTCAGTTGGTCTGCAAACCCAGTATCAGAGGTCAGAACCCAAGTCTGGTCCAGACGGATGAAGGAGCGGTGTTCTTACCTGGGGTAGCTGTGAAGGTGGAAATGACTGACTTGAAGCCCAGCATCCTGCACACCACCTGGCCATCCGGAGTTCCAAAATTGTCATCGCAGACGGTTCCCCAGATATCATTGTATCTGACCTCCACTCGTCCTCTGTTTTTCCCAGGTACGAGACGTATGATCACTGTGGCGGCACAAAGTTTCAGGTCATCAAGTTTACATGAACTTACTCCGATGACATGGATGACGGTTAAAGCGGATCAAAGCATGGACCAGGAACTAAGACCAACGCCTTCGTTGTGTCTGATGTGGAGGAGGATGTGGAGGCGCCATGTCTCAGGGACTTCTGGGAGGTTATTGTCCACCAGTTAATGGATGAGCAACATTAGGATGACTTGTGCAACTTTAGATGAGTAATGCTGATTGATGAACCCCCTCTTAACCACAGATGATGCCAACCCTTTTTGCAACTTTCGTGATATTGATGTTTCCTTTAATACCTGCTGCCAAAGCATCATCACCGAGCGCTCATGAATATTCATCACATTTATTCTTCTCTATTTTGTTTCTGTAAAGAATTTTCATTTACCCTGCCATGTTGAAAAAGGACAAAAAAACTATCATTTGGAAAATAAAAATCATAAAACTGACAAGACTGCAGTATGACAGACAGAAGCGGTGTTTTTATATCATGTATGGTCTTTGAGAAACAGTGCTCTACGTCGGAGGATTGCTGTCTGTGATGACGTCATCAGTCAGTGATGATGTCATCGGCCATGTGTGATGACGTCATCACATTTGCTGCACTCTGGGTGATATGTCTCTAAAATTCTGTGTCTTTCTTGGCAACATATTTACCCCACGCTACTGTGCATAACTTACATATCAACATGTAGGGTTATTTGCCCACTTTCAGCCAATTAGACTACTGACGCCCTGAACCTGACAGCAGACAAAGAAGACATTGCTGCGTTCCTCCTGTTTTTCAGGATAATGTAGCATTAGACGGCTGAAATGGCATGAACAGTAGATGTAGCTGGTGCGGTGGATAGGAAGGATCAACCCAAACTGGGTTGTCTGATTGGCTAACTTTAATCTGCAGCAGCTCAGACTCAAAACTCAAAATCAACAAGATCTACTGCGAACGTCTTAGTTCCAGACGCCACACGGGACTTCAGATAAAACTCTAGTCAGCATTTTCACAGGGCGGAGCTGTTTTGGTGGATAACAGAGTGTATTTCCTAACCCAAACCTTGAAGTTTTAGGATTAAATCTAATAAAAGAGGAACTTCTTGTACTGGATCGGTTCCACATCACCACCATCCCTCCACCCTGAGCTTAGCGTGCCAGTCCAGGGCTCCATTTCACAACCTGGCTTCTGTAGAAACTCTGAGGTTGTTGAACCTGAACTCAGGAAAACTCATGAGTTTTCCGCTTCACAAAGCTGACAGGTAATCTAACCTGACCAAGAGGGTTCAGTTGAGCCGGCTTCAGGCACTGGGTAACTCCTACTGTTACCGTGGTAACTAATCAGACAATCGATCATAAAATGAACATTTTAGAGACGTCTGAACGATGACATGTTACATTTGTATCAGGGAAGAATATTGATGATCCGAGTAGATTTGAATGCGGTCAAACCAGACTAGTACTGATGACACCTGATGGTTCTGAAGAATGTTGGGTCTGACCAGAACTGGGCCTGAAATATGTTTTGGAGCCTACTCAATGTCCTGCATTTCAGCGTTTTCAGGGCTGCACCTGCATGACGGTGAAGGTTAAGAATGTTTATATTCATTTGTTTGCATGTGAAGCAGTCTTTAAATGTTTGAATTCATCTACAGATTAATTTTAGTCTGAATATATTCTTATATTTATTACATGACTGGACAAACATGTTCGGTTCCAGGAACTAAAACAGGAAGATCACTTCCGTTTACTCTGCGTTGCCATGGTGAATCATGGTATCAAAGCTCCATTGATGATGGTTTTTATAGTTGCGGTAACTCAGAGTCAAAATATTCAGAGTTGACTTAACCAACTCTGAACACCTGAAACTCAAAACTCAGCGTTTGTTGAACCTCCTTCCTGAAACAGACCCAGACAGACAAGTCAAGCAACGCTGCCATCACACACCCCTGTGGTAGAAACGGTCCAATCACCCCCCGCTGATAAGTGGTCATAAAGGAGCAAAATGAAATGCTGTATAACTTTTGTAGTGTGTGTGCTTACTGTCCTTCCCCTGCTCTCCCTTCTCTCCTTTAGCACATGGTGGTCCAGGAGGACCTGTAGAGGGAGAAGATCCAGATATAGTCTTTATGTAAAAGAAATAACTCTAATGTCACGCATCGTTTTGATTCACTCACCCTCGGTTCCGTTGAAACCGCTCAGTCCAACCGAACCTAATGTCAACACACAAGACCAGCATAAAAGCTTTTTCACTGCCAAGTTTGTGCAACGAAGAAGTTAGTAAGACGACCATTTTGAGAGGACTGATCTTCAAACAATTATGAATAATGTCAATTGAGTTCAATTGTATTTATACAGCGTCTATTCAAACACAAGTTGTCTCTAAGATCTTTCCAGAGAACTAGAACCAGCTGTTGAAGGCTATGTTATTAAAGCAAAAATTCCCTTTTAAATTAATCATCATTCAACAGTTCTCTGGAATATTTAGTTTGGGGAACAAACAACCTTGAACTTTCCAGGGCCATTGTTCTATTTTCAGACCTTTCTTATCTGTATTTTACGACGGAGTATTAGGGCCAAACAAAAAAACAAAAAAAGGAAATTACGAGAATAAAGTCATAATGTAATGAGAATAAAGTCGTAAAATTACGAGAATAAAGTCATAATATTACGAGAATAAAGTCGTAAAATTACGAGAATAAAGTCATAATATTACGAGAATAAAGTCGTAAAATTACGAGAATAAAGTCATAATATTACGAGAATAAAGTCGTAATATATTATAAATATATAAATATAACTTCACAAGATGCTCAATATTCCTCATTTTAACACAGGGAGAAGAAGCTCTTCCTGTAAGAGTTCTCATAAATTATATTCTCATAATATTACGACTTTATTCTCGCAACATTACGACTTTATTCTCGTAATGTTACGACTTTATTCTCGTAATTTTACGACTTTATTCTCGTAATATTACGACTTTATTCTCATAATATTACGACTTTATTCTATTACGACTTTATTCTCGCAACATTACGACTTTATTCTCGTAATTTTACGACTTTATTCTCATTATGTTATGACTTTATTCTCGTAATTTTCAATTTTTTTTGTCTTAGTTTGGCCCTAATACTCCGTCGTAGTATTTACACCATATTGTGGTGGTGGCTTGGCCTTGGCTTTGGGGGGCGCTGTGGAGCAGCAGGTTACGTGGTGACGGAGGAGCTGCATCCACTCTCTCATCACCAGCTGACAGCTGGAGGCTGAGGAGAAGATGCTGGAGCTGCAGCCAGTCTTCATGAGAGCAGATAACCTGCTGGAAACCGTCTGCGTTGGATATGTGTTGGTACCTGGATGATCTGCTGCACGCACATTTGGTCATTAACTAGTCTAAGCAGCCTTTTCTCTGGTGGCAGTATACAAAAGCACCATCAAAACAGTTGTACACTCAAGACGCTCAGGAACGTATTGTGGTGATGATAGCTGTCATTTTATCAGAGGGATGGACTGATCACTCACAAAACACAGTCTTGATGGCTTAATAAAGGCGGAATAAAGAAAATCACTGTTTGTTGAGATGCACAAGTTAGTCAAACAACATAGAAAACCACTAACCTGGCGGTCCTTGAAGACCAATATCTCCATTGTCTCCTTTTAGTCCCGGAATTCCTGTGCACAGTCACATCATGATATCATGAATCTGACTCAAACATCCATGTAGACATGCAACGACCCTCATCAGTGGGAAGGTTTGGGAAAACATGTTTCTGTACAGATTCATGGGGGAGAAAAAAAGAGGAAGGGCCGGAGGAGGAGCAGTCGGAGGAAAAGAGGAGGGATCGGGGGCTGAGCAGCCAGAAGAAAGGATGAGGGGCGGGAGGCAACTTCCTGCAGGTTACATGACCAGAAACAACTCGAAGATGTTTATTTATTTCCTTTTTGTTCTTTTTTAATAAAACTTGTAGTCTGAACTACATCTTCATTGGTTTAATACTAAGACGATGATCAAATCAGAAAAATCACATGTTTTTATGGTCAGTATGTTTAAATTAAAATGTGGCAGTGTTGGGTACCTGATTGTCCAGGCTCTCCTTTCACTCCTGTAATTAGAACATTCAAGTTTTACAGTAGAAACAGTAGTAAACTCTGTTGAAATCCACCTGGCTGTGCCCCCTCATGACCTCATCACCCAAACGCTCACCTGGGGTCCCGGGGCTTCCTGTCTCTCCCTTTTCACCCTGATCTCCTGGAGGACCTCTGGTACCTGCGAAGAAACAGAAACACGATCATGAGGATGTTTTTCTCCTGCATAAATGCCAACCCTGTGAATATTACCAGTGCTGTTGTGGAAACAGCAGAATGTCCGTTTTTCTCACAAAAAGAAGGAAGAGAAACTCAAATATTTCATAATTGTTTCCTGCTGAGGAAGTTTTCCACCCTGAAGTCACGTTAGCTAAACATGATGTGAAACAGGGTGTTGCATATTTGAACATAAAGCACCACATGAGTTATCAGACTCATCAGATTCAGGACTTCTTTGTCTGATGTAAAGTCATCAACCACCACATACATAATTCTTTAAGACGATGACAACTGATACTGCACACAAGCTCAGTCTTCTGACTGAAATGAAACCTTTACACTGAAAGTGAACAGTCACTTCTTTTTAGTTGATGATGCCCAAAGCTGAGCCTCCTGAAACATGTCAGGCATGTCCAACCAGACGGAGCCCAGAGGGTAGATCCAGACGGTCTGAGAACAGCTCCGTGTCCTCTTAGAAGAGCGTGATCTTAACTGACACCAACAAACATGGGCACATCGCTCAAGTTTGGTGTCATCTGACTCCCAGTTTGGTTCCAAGTTGATTTTAAAATTCTTTAATTTGCTTTTAAATGTCTTCATGCCCCGCCCGGTATGTGTCTAACCCACTGAAGCTGTACACTCCCTCACGCTCGCTCGTGTTTAGAGATAAGTCGCTGCTTTTTGTCCCAACAACGAGGCGATCGGGCATTTTTAGTCATTGTCCCAAAACTTTGGACTGAGTTGCCTCTGGACATCGGACAGGCATCTCACTCTTAAAACCTGTCTATCCTCTTATGCTTATAACTCACTTTAAGATAATTGTTTTATTTTTTTTTATGAAGGGTTGACCCACTCCTGTCTAAGTTACGTTTTTATCTTTTTAACCCAGTGTTGCGATGTTGACTTTTGTTCTCAGTTGTAATGTCTTTTCACTTTCTATATTACTACTACTACTACTACTACTACTACTACAAATACTACTGTTGTCATTTAGCAGACGCTTTTATCCAAAGCGACTTACATCTGAGAGAACACAAGCACAAAATCACATAGGAGGGTCCAGCTGGATAATAAAGTGCTGCTCAGACTGAGTCCAGTTGGACACAGGTGCCATGCCATTGCTAGAATTTTTTTTATTTTTTGTCCTTCGCCCAACCCAACAGTCACTTTATACAAGAAAGCTTCGTCTAAAAAGACACCATCATGCGATCGTGTCGTCATAAGTGCATGCAGCTTATTCAGTGCTGAGTCATGCAAAGAGCTCGATCTTCTAACTAATTCTGATGAGCAAAGAAGTTTATTAGATGCAGAAGTGTTCCATAAAGAGCTGAGTCTTGAGGTTGCTCTTAAAAGTAGGTACGGACCCTGCAGATAGGACAGAGTTTGGTAGGTCATTCCACCATCGGGGAACAATGGAGGAGAAGAGCTGTCGAGAGGGAGTGTAGCTCTGGATCACGGAGTGAAGGGGGACAGGAGCCGTTTGGGTAATTGTTTGGTAAGCCAAAAGCAGAGCTTTGAACTTGATCCGCGCTGCAACCAAAGTTGCTTTTGTCAGATCCAGAATCAGATCCAGAAGATGCAGCTGCAGGTTAGAGGCTGATGCCGTTAACGCAGGGCTCTAGGTTCACGTCAATTAAAAAAAAAAGTTAAATAGAGAAAGAGACCGATGGACGGCCACACAGGTATCTTCTCTGGGCCTGGGAGAAAAAGAAGAGACGATCTTTGGATACACTTTCGCTACATAGACGTGGAAAAGAAAACCGAATGTGTCGTCGAAAAAGATGGGGAGAAAATCACAGGAAAAAATAAATATGTTGTAAACTCAAATTAGAGTGTCTTCTGTATCTGGAATGAATGTATTCTTGAGTCTATAAGGTTACAATAATATAATAATAATAAGATAGCCTTTGAATTGTAAAATGGGTTTGGCTAAATAAAATCTTTGACTAAAACTAGACTAAAATGTCATCAGTTTTCATCAACTAAAACGAGACTAAAATGATCATGGACAATTCTTTTTTTCTTTTTTTTAAAATATTTTTTATCCCGGCTTTTTCCCATTTTTACCACCCCGTGCTCCTACCTAAGTGACAGTCCTGGGCATTGCCATCCTCTACCAACCCCGGGAGGGCCCTGCACTGAGCTCAGGTCTCCTCCTTAACCTGAGGAGTGAGCAGGCCGCATCTTTTCACCAAACAGGGTGGGGCTTCTCCGGCTGGACGTAGCGCGTGGAAGGATCACGTTATTCCGGCCGGATCCTCCCCACCCCATCTGGCGCTCCGGTTGGCCAGAGGGGGCATGTATAGCCCAGGACTGTGTGCATGTTTTTGTGAGGGTAGCTCACCCAGGGTGTGGGCATTGAAGTCATGGGGGAACTAACACGCACTTCAGCGCCCACAGCGTCCCCGGCGGGAATCTAGATCAGCAGATCTGGCAGCCTGTAGTGACTCAGTAACTGACGGAAGAGCAGTTTCAGTTGAGTGGCCCTGCCTAAAGCCAGACTGGTGTGGATCATACAGGCAGTTGTCGCAAAAAAATTGTGAGAGACCTGACTGAAGATGGCTTGTTCTAGAGTTTTAGACATTAATGGGATCAGTGAGACAGCGGTGGGATGACCCGAGCTTCTTTGAAGGCAGAGGGAAAGATGCCAGATTTAAGAGAGGAGTTGATAATGTGGGTTATTGCCGGTTTGACTGTCGGTAAAATGCAACCTTTTCAGTAAAGTATGACGCAAACTTTTCTGCAGAAAACCCAATAGGAGGTTGGGCAGGTGGTGGACAAAGAAGAAAGCTAAACGCCATGAACAGTTGTCGGGAGTTATTCTTCTAGTGTTTTGTTTTTATTTATCTTAACTTTTTCGGTGGCCAGCACTTTGGCCAAATTTTGGCTATTAAAGTGTTTTATAAATAAAATTGAGAGGAGAATTGAAACTGAGTTTAGGCAGACCAACATTTTAAAGCTGTTGAATCTTGACTTGTCAACATGTGTCTTCATCTGGTCCATCGGCTCTGGTATACATGGACGGTTCTTTCTGGGTGTAGCCTTGATAAAAAAGCACCAGTGTGACATGTAATGATGATTAAACCCACCAGATTCACCAGATGCTCCTTGTTGTCCTCTGATTCCTGGGGGTCCCGCAGCCCCAGCGTCACCTGTAAACACAAGACAATAGTGCAGTACCGGTTGGACTGATGGCTCGGAGGGACTAGGATCAGGTGTTAGCCTGCTAATATCCATGGTATGGAATTAGCCTTACCCTAGTACGCTGAGGCACATGATATACTGATGGACAGACAGCCTGCTTGGTCATATGTAACTGCTGAAGGAAATAGCATTCAAAGTAATAGGAACATTTCAGGACCCTGGAAACTGCTGAGTGTGGGAACAACTGGTCCACTAAGTGGAGTCTATCCCTGATGTCAACAGGGGAGAGTGGAGTGCACCTGGACAGGCAGCCTGTCTATCACGGGACCACATGTCATCACTTGAAAGTTAGCATAAAACGTCCAGATCTCAGATGGTTCCAGTCCCACCATTCAGATATTATTTTTTGTCCATTCAGGCCACATAGCTTAGCATTCCATACTACCAGATAATATACAGAAACCTTTAACTGATAGAAAGGGGGGTTATGATTATAGGAGAAGCCTTAACTTCAGAACCATGAGTTTTCGAACAACCACGAAGAGAATGTGCACTTCAGTCAGTGTGAAGGTATGAAGTAAACTCAGCCAAGAATGTAGATGAGTTTGATTAAGGAAAGGCTCAGACTAAGGAACATGAATGTGTATATGGGGTGTGAATGGGTATGTGGGGTGTGAATTTGTATGTGGGATGTGACTGCACATGTGGGGCGTGAATGTGGATGTGGATGTGGATGTGACTGTGTATGTGGGTGTGAATGGATTTGTGGGGTGTGAATGCATATGTGGGTGTGTATATGAGGTGTGAATGTGTATGTGGGTGTGAATGGGTATGTAGGGTGTGAATGCGTATGTAGGTGTGAATCTGGGTGTGTATATGAGGTGTGAATATGTATGTGGGGTGTGAATATGTATGTGGGGTGTGAATGCATAACTGGGCTTGAATGTGGATGTGGATGTCAATATGTATGTGAGTGTGAATGTGTGTGCGGGGGTGAATGTGTATGTGGGTTTAAATGCGTATGTGGGCATGAATGTTTAAGTGGGTGTGAATGCATATGTGGATGTGAATCTGGGTATGAATGTGTTGGACCACACCCAGTGATCATGTGGACTGTCATAAATGTATATGAACATTTCAGGATTATGAATTCCAAGTGAAAGCAAGACTTTGGTTTCGTCCTGGGGCCAGAGTTTTATGACTGCATGACTCCAGACCAGAAAACAGACTCCCCGGGGGTTTACGACACCTAGGAGGGGGGTCAGACGCAGTATACCCCCCACAAACCCAGCAGGGTTCCTGCCAGACCTGGAGGAACAAAGGAAAAGACAATGCAAAGGGACCAGGAACAGACTCCCTGGGGTTACGACACCAGGGGGGGTTCAGACGCAGTGGAGCCCCCAGGAAGCGAGCCCTGAAGGGGGGGACTGTCCCTCACAGTAAAACCGCCCCCAAGCCCAAAAGCGGGAAGCACCCAATCACTTGCCAGGGGCTGGTGACGTCATGCAGCCCGCGGAACTCAAACTCCCGTCCCTGCCCAGTGCTCACTCTCTCTCCTTCAGCCAGCGGACCGAACGGACGTTCCTGCCGACGGTGCAGCCGCTGCCGCATCTACTCCCCGAGAGCCTGGGGCGGGGAGGGAGCCGTTCAGGACCTGCATTAACAGGCCGGGCGTAAAATCCGATACCAGAGCGCTGCGCTCTCAACTCTCTCTGTCTGCTAACTCCTTTCTTCCTTTGAGCACTTTCCCCACACCAGGGACTGTGCCGGTGAAATGTGATTTTGGCAAAATGTATGCCATTCCTTTGGCAGTTAATTCAGCCCGAACCGTAACGTGCACCCAGGTGTGTTATACATAAAAATGTGCGTCTCCATCGTGCGACACCACGCATTACTTTTCTCTTTCAAAAGCGTTACCGTGGAGACGCTAGACGCCAAAAAGCGCGCCCACCCTTCATCTGATTGGTTCAGACAGAAAAAACTTTGAGCCTCAAGCCCCATAATACGGTTTGACGTACATGAACGAAAATCGGTACACACCTGTATCATGTCCCAACTAAAAGAAAAGTCTCTTGGCGCCATGGCCGAAACCGAACAGGAAGTCGGCCATTTTGAACATTCTGAATTAATCGTGTAATTTTGGAGCAATATATGCCATTCCTTCGAGAGTTAATTCAGCCCGAACCGTATCGTGAACCCAGATGTGTTATACATCAAAATGTGCGTCTCCATCCTGCGACTACACGCATTACTTTTCTCTTTCAAAAGTGTTACCGTGGCGATGCTAGACGCCAACAAGCGCACCCCCCCTTCATCTGATTGGTCCATATTTGATAGTTCCCCAAAAGGCACCAAATTTGGCATGCAAGCCAGGCCTGGCGATAAATTTGATATTTCATGGTTTGCATTAATGGGCGTGGCAAAATGGCTCAACAGCGCCCCCCGGAAAACTTTGTGCCTCAAGCCCCACAATACGGTTTGACGTACATGCACGAAAATCGCTACACACCTGTATCATGGCACAACTTAAAGAAAAGTCTCTTGGAGCCATGGCCGAAACCGAACAGGATGTCGGCCATTTTGAATAAATTGTGTCATTTTGGCAAAATTTATGCCATTCCTTCGGCAGTTAATTCAGCCCGAACCGTAACGTGCACCCAGGTGTGTTATACATCAAAATGTGCGTCTACATCCTGCGACACCACGCATTACTTTTCTCTTTCAAAAGTATTACCGTGGCGACGCTATACGCCAAAAGGCGCGCCCCCCCTTCATGTGATTGGTCCATATTTGATAGTTCTCCAAAAGTCACCAAATTTTGCATGCAAGCCAGACTTGGCGATAAATTTGATATTTCATGGTTTGCATTAATGGGCGTGGCCTAACGGCTCAACAGCGCCCCCTAGAATACTTTTATCTGCCATAACTTTTGAATGGTTTGACATAGGAAGTTGTGGGTGGTGTCATGGGACTCTGTAATGAGTCCTTAAGCTTCGTTGGCCTTAATTAGCCCCTTCTTCTGATTGGTTGTCCCGATTTTCTGCTATAACATTGGAATGGTTTGACATAGAGAGTCGTGGGTGATGTCATCAGATTCTTTATGGAGTCCTTGACCTTCATTGGCCAGAATTAGCTCCGCCTCTTCTTCTGATTGGTTGTCCCTTTTTTCTGCTATAACTTTTTAATGGTTTGACATAGGAAGTCGTGGGTGGTGTCATGGGACTTTGTACTGAGTTCTTAAGCTTCGTTGGCCTTAATTAGCCCCGCCCCTTCTTCTGATTGGTTGTCCCGATTTTCTGCTATAACTTTGGAATGGTTTGACATAGGGAGTCGTGGGTGGTGTCTTTTCTGATATGCTTATGGGGGGCGGTGGCCGTGAGTGCGAGGGCCCGTTCATCGCTGCTTGCAGCTTTAATTATTATTACATTTGATTCTTTTCTTTTCATTCCATGCATTTAACTTTCATTTTTATTGATTGTTGTTTTTCCAGTTAGTTAATGGTTTTATAATACTTAAGTTCTGCCATCAGGATTTATTGGGTATTTATTTACATCTGCCTTGATACCCGTATGTAAATAAATTCTGATTGATTTTTAATGAGTGGTTTCTGTTATTTCATACAAGATTTGGTCACGAACTGATTGTTTGAGAGAGCCAGAGCTCGAATTGCACTCCTTCAATTGTTATTCTGGAAGTGATAGTAAGATTTGCTGTTATGCAGGATAATCCTAATCATATGAGACTGATTTTCTGCTGTTTAGTTATCATTTGTCCCCGGATTAAGGCCCCGGGGTGGTGCCCCTACGAGAATGATTATCATTTTGGTAATACAATTTGATAAATAGTCAACTTTATTAATTATTAATAATTCTTTAATAGAATTATCATTAGCCTTCAATAACTGACCAGCTTAGCTACCTGAGTTGCACAACAAATGTGTATGTGGGGTGTGAATGTGTATGTGGGTGTGAATGCGTATGTAAAGTGTGAATATGTATGTGGCATGTGAATGCATATGTGGGGTGCGAATGTGTATGTGAGCCTGAATATATATGTAGGGTGTGAATGTGGATGTGTTTGTGTGTGTGAGTGTGGGTGGGAATTTACAACTTCAAACGATTTTTTCTTACCCCTTTTCACACATATTAAATGGTGTTATCTCTGTTGTTATGCCTGTGCATGTATATATAGATAGACGTGTGCACATTGGGTATAGCTTTTATATTTTAAACATGTATTAATTTTGTGTACATTCATATATAACGGATTCATTTGTTTGTATAGATGTATTGCAAGGCGTTTTATATATATATATATATATATATATATATATATATATATATATATATATATATGTATATATATGTATATATATATATATATATATATATATGTATATATATGTATATATATATATATATATATATATATATATATATATATATATATGTATATATATGTATATATATATATATATATATATATATATATATATATATATATATATATACAGATTCATACTCGTGTTGTTATGCCCTAACCCAGTATTTCATTTTATGCTAAATTCTAAGGCCCCATTTTCTTTCCCCAAATAGGTCAATTAAAGAAAATAATCTTTGCGTTTATATTACTAACGTGCGTTAAAAACGCATTCATCGTCCAGCGATATTAGCGGGACCCAATCTAAAAACGCCTTCCGACTCACTTACCTTTGGGTCCTTTCTCTCCTGGTGCTCCTGGTTGTCCAGGCAGCCCAGTTCTACCAGGAGGACCTGAGGACAGACAGACAGATTAATTCTCCTATGGATGATGATCTCAGAACTCCAGACTGAACGAACCCTGATAACGTCAGACACACACCTGCCACCAGGTTCATGCTGCTCATCTTACTCTCCAGGTCTTTGTTGCTGCTATTAAGCAGGTTCAGGTCTGCTCTCAGGCGCTGCAGCTGACCATCCTCCCCACACTGGTACTCCATCTGTTGTCATGGAAACCAACACAATGTGGAAGGATGAAAAGTTTTACCAGGGAGGACTCTTCAGGGACCTAAGTCATTCCAATGTTAACTAACCTCATATTTCTTTTTTACCCCATCAGATTTCTTCACTTTGTTTGTCTGAGTTTGTCTGAGTCATGGTGTTCCACATGGTTGTGTAAATGGATCATTACATTTCTCTCTTTATGTGCTTCTATTTGGAGCCGTTTCTGGTTTTTAGCCCTTTGTAAGTTTCAATTTGTGGGTCCCTATTTGGTAAAACTCCAGTGTGCTAGGGAGTTTTATAAGGTCACCTGTTAACATATAAATCTGTTACACTGTAGTGAAAAACAGTCTGTATATCTGAAGTTCAGGTTGAGGCAGCTAAATAAGACTTGGTCTGATGGGGAGGGCAATAAAAAAACAAATTTGTAAGAAAACCCACCTCATAACATTAATTTGTGAGACAAATAACCTATAAAATCTAAACATCAAAAGTTGCAATTGTAATTATATAATTTGTAAATTATATTTAAAAATTGGAAAAACATTTATATTACATTTCACATGCAAGTACATAGCTTCGTCCTAGATATGCTGCTATAGAGCTACGCTGCAGGGGGACACCAACATGATCCACTGACCTGCAGTACCCCCCTCTTACCACTGCTGTCTACACCTTTATATAGTGGTCTCTGTAGTCCAACAACTAACCAGGTATCACTCATATGTACATAGAACTCTTAGTTCTCCAGTTAACAGATCATTAATACTAATTTATCTGCCATTTTGTACCTATGACAATCTATCTGTGTGTTCCTCTCTTGGTTCTTCATCCTCTCTTTCCTATCTCAGCTCTCTTTTCCTGCTCTGCCCGGCTAGTCTTCAGCAGGAGGCTCCCCCCTTATGATCCAGGGGCCTCATTTATAAAGCTCGCTTGCGCAGAAAACAGGGCTTGAAAGATGCGCAAACCACCTTCTACGCAACGGTTGGGATTTAAAAAGAAAATACTAACCAAAAAATGTGCGTATTCCTACGCCAACCCTGACCGTCGCGCAGGAACAGTCTTAAGATATGGGGAACTGGCAACGCAGGCGGTGAGGTGGTGAAATGAAGCCAGATTCATGTCATACTTTTAATGTCATCACATATCAGACTTATAATATAATAGCGCTGATCGTGTCCCTCTGTGTTTGAAGCACAGCGTCAGCGCTTGGATCGCTCTGGTGCTGCTGCTGCTGCAGCCGTGGTGCAGGACACGCCGGGAACCTCCACGTCACCCACCGCGACAACCGTAGAGTGACTGAGGACAGAACAAATGAGTGCCGGGCCACTCTACGGAGCCCCTAAAGGGACACAGATTTTTTTATATATATAATGAGTTTTACGCGCACGTGAAACTTATACGCGTGCGCGTAAGCCTAAATTATGGTTCGTAGGGTTACGCCGTAGGTTACGCGTCGACGCGCACCGTACAGTGCGCGTCGCCGCGTAACCTACGCCGTATGCTCTGCGTAGATTTAACGCAAAACCATAAATCAGCCTTGAGCAGCACTGAGGGGAGAGGGGAGGGGAAGAGGGGGAGCGGGGCTGCCGTGCCGTTTTCGCATCGCCTTCGCACAGGGTGTATTGATGATTTGCAATTACAGGCTGAGCCTACCATTAGTTTTTAAACTGTAAAAAGTGGGGGGGGGGCAAAAACATGACTTTGAAAAGTGGGGGGGGACATGTCCCCCCTGTCCCCAGTGGAAATTGCGCCCTTGGTGGCACTCACGGCGTTTAGCGCAGCAACAATGTGCCACTCACTCACTTTATTTTATACTATTTATATATTTGTGGCAGGGTGCGTGCCACGGGGGCCCGACCAAAGGACGGAGAGACACAGAGCTTCGTACAGACCCTTTATTTGTCACTTAAACACCCCACACACAGTGCACAAAAATGACAGCAGCTCCTCCGACCTCTTTGCTGCTGTCCAGCTCTGCCTTATAAAGGCAGGCCGGGTGGAGGCGTGTCAGCCACTCAGGTGGATGGGACACATGTGCGTGTCCCGTCAACCTCTCCACCCGGCCACAATATTATTTATACTTTTACTGTGACCACCAAATAATGTCGTTTCCCTGGCCTCCACCTCATCCACAACATCTCGATCTCAGTCTCCGTGAAATTTAGTGGCACGGTTGCCTGGCTCGACATGTCTCATTCATCCTGACGCGCAGCAGAAACGCGCATGCTCAGTAGGCTCATTTATATGCAAATACAGTCATGGAGTAGTTTGCATTGCCCATTCCTGGTATGAAGTGGGCGTGTAGAGGGCGGGATATGAGGCGAATTCACCTGCGCAACCTTCCAGGTGGACAGTGATTTATAAAGCGAACATTGCGTGCAAGTGTGCGTGCACACGGTTTTATAAATCCGGATTTTTTTTTGCACCCGTCATTTTCGGCTTTTGGGTTTACGTGCACTTTTAGTATGGATCCTACACACTCTTTTATAAATGAGGCCCCAGGTCCTGATCCAGGTTTCTTCCCTCTTAAAGGGGAGTTTTTCCCTGCTGTTGTTTATGTAATAATTGATCGGGGGTCATGTTCTGGGGCCTCATTTATAAAAGAGTGTGTAGGATTCATATTAAAAGTGCACGTGCGCCCAAAAGCCGAAAATGCCGTGCGCAAAAAAAAATCTGGATTTAAAAAACCGTGTGAACGCACATCCGCAAGCAATGTTCGCTTTATAAATCACAGTCCAGCTGGAAGGTTGCGCAAGTGAATTCGCCTCATATCCCGCCCTCTACACGCCCACTTTTTACCAAGAATGGTCAATGCAAAGCCCCTGGCGACTGTATTTGCATATAAATGAGCCTGCTGAGCATGCGCAGCAGCTGCCTGCAGCTGTTTCTGCTGTGCGTCGGGATGAATGAGACATATGTCGAGCCGGTGTTCTGCCGAGGTGTCCTACCTCGGCGAGGTGTCCTACCTCGGCAGAAAATACTACCGTACAATCCCCGTTTCTTTTATCTCAGTTTCTTTTTTTTCAAAGGCTTTTTCATGCAAATAGACGATTTAACAGCAGGAAGTCAGAATGTGCTTCCACATAGATCTATGTGTACGACGCTTCGGTGGAAGAAAAAAACCCGTCAAATCACGCTTCCACATAGATAAATGCAGGTAGGATGATTGGACAGATGAAAATACTCCGTCAGATCACGCTTCCACATAGACCACGCTTCAACATAGACATCAACATTTATCTATGTGGAAGCGTGATCTGACTTTTTTTTTTCTTCCGCCGAAGCGTGTGCATCTTTCAAGCCCTGTTTTGTGCACAAGCAAGCTTTATAAATGAGGCCCCTGGTCCCTGGAAACCACCTAGAGCAGGGGTTTTCAATTCCGGTCCTCAGGCCCCCTGCCCTGCTTGTTTTAGATGCTACCCTGCTTTCAGCACACCATGATACAAGAGGCTGTGTCATCAACAGAGTTGTACAGACCTTGATGACAAGCTAATGAGGACCTTTAATTAGAATCAGGTGTGTTGATGCAAGGCAACATCTAAAACATGCAGGGCAGGGAGGCCCGAGGACCGGAATTGAAAACCCCTGACCTAGAGACTACTTGTGTTGTAATAGATGTTATATAAATAAAACGAAAGTAATGCTGATGATGCATCTCTCAGAAGCTTTTCATATTTGACATGTTGGGTTGAACCCAGTCGGAAGACAGCATGGACTGTGCACAGCACCTGGTTCTGCAGTTTTTGTTGTTATTCTTTTCCTTCATAAGTTCTTGCGAGTCAAACAATTCCTGTTACAAGAGGAAGTTTGCATCTTTCTCTGTTCTGCTAAAACTGCTGGAACAGTGCTTCCGGTCATTGTTCTTTAACCCTCAGACATGCATGTTCGACTGTTTTGAATGGAAAGATAATTAAATTCACTTACGACTAGCCATTTGTCAAGTCTTCATTCTTTAAAAGTTATCATTTTCAATCTTACTGAATTATTAGTCACTCTGTGGTTGAAATATATGTAGCACAACACTGGAGCTAAGTGTCACTCACAGAACTACCGTCAGAGTCCAGTTTCGCTGGTGTGGATGTGGCCGAGCGCTCCAAAGTAAAAACTGGTCCAAAACAGAAAAAACAATGATAAAAACAACAGAACTGAAATTATTTTAATCCCATCCAGTGATCCCGTTTACTCTCATGTAAACCTTTATAGATGAGAAACACGTTCAGCGCTGTCTGTAAGATGATGTAGACAACGATCAGGTTCAAACACCACTGTCGCCTGGGTTTAGCTGGCTTCAGATCTGAAAAGTTAAGAAGAAAAATTAATCTTAAAACGTAAAAAAAAATCGTTCTTTTTTTTAATACTCAGAAGTACCAGCAATAACAGGCAAGAAGCTTATAAACCAGTTTTCACATCATTGTATGAAGCTTCTTTTTTTTAAATATGAGGGGGATCGGAAGGGGGGAGGGGGTGGCGATGAAATGAGAGAAACACAGGAAAACACAAAACGGGCACACAAGCCTTTGGAATCTGCAAGAGAGAAAACAAATAAACAGAAACAGAAATAGGCAGAGACACAAACAACAACCATTCCAGGTCTCTAAAACTAAATCAGGACTAGGCTACTGCGATTATCTGTCCCCCAAAACTGTGGAGTGAGTATGTAGGTGAGTGAGCAGTAGTGTATGTCTGTGTAATTGTGTGTGTGCAAAGTGAAAACAAGGTTTTATCTGAACTGCAACTACAGTGGAGGAAGAAGGGCACAACCACGCCAGCCAAGAGACCAGAAGCCGACAAAGAAGAAACCCCAGGAAACCCACGGTGATGGTCCAGGACCCAGCCGAGCACCAGCCACCCAAGCATAGGCCAATCACGTGGCCAAGAGGTCCACACCCCCCACCAAGCGAGAGACCAGCCTGCCCGGAGAGACGGGGCCACCCCGACAAGCGACGCCAGTGGGCCGGCACCCAACAAGGAGCCACCCAGACAAACCCAATGGCAAAGAGTCCCAAACCTAGGTTAGACAACGGACACCCATTCACACAGATACACTAATATACACTCACTGACAAAGACATGGAGCCTGGAGGCCCGGCTTAGCCACACGGTCCACAAAGCCCATGTGGATTAGTTGTGCGAACTCCCATGATCCCTCCGTGACCCTACTGAGGGTATAGAGCTGGACCACCGTTCCACGATTCGAACGAAAACCAATGTGCTTGATTCCTCTTCAATCTGAGGTTTGACTATCCGACAGATAGTCGAACCTCAGAAAAGAGCAGGACCTTAATCCTATTATTACTAATGGGCTGTTATTATTAATGACCTGTTATTAATGATGGTGTTTTATTATGAATTACTTATTATTGTTAATGACCTGTTATTAATGATGAGCTGTTATGAATGATGGTCTGTCGTTATTGATGACCTATCATTAATAGAGACCTGTTATTAATGACGGTCTGTTATTCATGATGAGCTGTTATTAATGACTGTCTGTCATTATTAATTATCTATTATTAATAGAGACCTGTTATTAATTATGGTATTTTATTATTAATGACCTATTATTAATGATGGTCTGTTATTATAATGACCTACTATGAATGATGGTGTGTTATTATTAATGATCTATTTTTAATGATGGTCTGTTATTATTAATGACCTGATATTAAGGATTTCCTGTTATCAATGATGACCTGTTATTAATGATGGTCTGTTATTAATAATTACCTGTTATTAATGATAACCTGTAATTAAAAATGACCTGTTATCAATAACAGTGAATTTCACATTTTGTTGTATTCTTCAGCTAAAAAAAGTAAAGAATAAAAACCATCTTTACCAGAAAAGGTTCAACGTTACAAGCAGCAACATGGAGATGTACCCACATGTTTATAAACACAGAGCCTTGACATGATTATGACTGTCATATTGATCTCAGAGTGATCTGGGATTTCCTGATTGTTGGTGCGTTACTTCAACACTCGTTGAGTTGAGTTATCAACCAGAATTGACCGATGAAAAGGTCTCCAACCAACTTCTAACTCGGTAAAAACTTTTTATTTGCAATTTAAAGTTGGATCCACCTCTTATCCGTTAAAAATGAGTGAAAACTCACTTGAATGAATTTAATCTACCACAAGATGACAAACTGAAAAAAAGGAAGTACGCATCCGGTCAGGCTACTCTTGTGTAATACTCAGTATATTCACACTTGATAGGAACACACACACACGGACGCACACACACGCACACACCCTCACATGCATGTGGACAAAGTTGAAATAATTCCCTAACAGAAAGAAGAACCCATAATGGTCACTGAAACAACATGAACCTGACAAAACAGTAACAAATAGTTTAATGAACATTGGACTATGAATATCAGCTGTTGATTTTGAGTTGTGGTTCAACAGAATCATTAAAAAAAATTGCACTAAACTGTCCTGGGCAGAAGGGATGGACCCTCAACCTTCAACCCAGTGATGTGTGTCCTTTAAGAGACCCATGTTCACCTGTAGATAGGTGTTCTGGTCCTGAACAACAAATGTCTCCAGATGTCTATGGTCTGAAGGGTGCTTCTCCAGACTGCAGGTTCCAGATGTTTGGGGTTTTTTTGTAAATATTTTTGTGTCTGGTTTTTCTGATGTCCTGGGGTCCGTTTCACAAAGCAGGTTCAACAAACTCTGAGTCTAATCCTGAACTCTTAGTTGATCTACTCTGAGATCGGAAACTCTGAGTTTTCGGTTCCAGAACAGCGGATTTGAGTTAATTTACTCAACTGTAAGTAGTTTCACCTGGAGTTAAGCGCGTGCACCACAACTATAAAAAGCCAGCATCAATGGAGCCCCGATTCGACGAGTCACCATGGCAACGGAAAAGAGGAGGTCTGCTTTTTTCACCCGAATGGAATTAGAGATTTTAATGCGCGCATACGGCGAATTTGAACGTTTTTCGAAAAAAGAGTAACACCGCAGCAGCTGCAAAGGGGAGAGAGGCGGCGTGGGAGAATATTGCTGCTCGGGTCAATGCGTAAGTTTAAATGTAGTCCCTTGCAATCACAATAATATTACAGGGGAAAACTGCTTGAATTGTAGCCTATTAATTTATTTCATTTAGGTACAATCCCACGGGGGAGAAGCGCACGTGGCAGGAGCTTAGGATGAAGTATAAAAACATTGTTCAAACAGGTAAGACTTCGACATAATCTCATAGGTGTACTGTACCTCATGTTGATCATGTTTTACATTGTAAAGTAAATATTAAGTGGCTGTTTGACTGTGCAGTTGTTTTATTCCCAACATAATGCTGTTTTTACACACATAAATGTCTTATCTATATCATGTTCTATTAAATAATTAAGCCTATTTAAACTAACACAGACTTCTACTCAGCCAACATTGGATATGATGTATCCAGCATCACATATGATCTTGACAGTGCAGAAAGTGACAGGTTTTAGTTGAACTATGATGCAGTCTTAACATTTTGAAACAGTAGTCAATATTCATGTACCTGCACATTTATGCTGTGAATAGACTTCCTATTCACATAATCGGCTTCATTATGTGAGGGAGTTGTGATTGGGATGTGTGTGCCATCTATGCAGCCAATCACACTGGGAAATCCTAAAAGAAATTAAAATTACTAATTCCAGTCTGAGGTTGCAGCATAATGTCATTAACAGAATATAATATAAAATTAATTTAACAGATCTCTACATCATTCACCTGCAATCCTGTGGATCTCCTCCTTGATGGCTTGGACAGGTTTATGTCCAGGGAAAACCACAAAGATAGGTAAAAGCCGTTTCAGGGCAAGGCACACTGCCCTGCATACAGTTGCCTTGCTCAAGTGCTCTGCATCTCCGACATTGTACAAAAAACTTCCATTGGCAAAGAAACGCAGCGCAACACACAATATCTGCTGGGATGTGAGAGCATGACTGCGACTGGTTATGTTACAAATGTGAGGACGGATTAGGTTGTGGATGTAGTTGATGTACTGTGATGTGAAACGGTACCGCTCAAAAAGAAAATAGTCTGGAAATGAGAGAACATCGATACGCGGCCTGACAACCATCTCCCGACAAATATTTAATTCTCTGTGCATTAATGCTGCACCTTCATCAATTGTGTCTTCATCAAAAGGACATGCCATGTTCGTGACAATGGACTTATAGTATATATACTGATTCTGTTTTTAATGACAGACGGCAGAACTTCGCCAAAACTCGCCTGCTGACTGAATGAATGAGGAAATCAAATGTGCATGTGACATGAGCGTGCATGCTCCAAGCTTGTAACTGGCTGCTACGGCTCGTCCCCATCGCCCCATAGCAGGATGACAGCCAGCTCGCTGCTGCGGTCTCGGACTCGTCGTGTCTGGTTTTGTGCTGAACTTGCCTGTATCGGCAGGATGAACAAGCTCTCCAGTCTCCCGACGGCTCTGGTTGCACGGCCTGACAAACCATCTCGGATGGCGCCATTTTCTTTTCCGAGATCACAAGAAACGCAATGCATTGATCTCCTCTTCATCCAGAGTTGCTGTCTTGTTTATTCATCCAATTTTCCACCAGCTGGTTTATTATACTACTACCAAATATTTTATTACTTTTCTAACTCTGGCTCTGCATACTGCCCCCAATGGGTTACCATCGGTACGACGCGCTCTCCTCGCGTACTACGCGAGCGAGGTTGCAGTTGGTTGTGAACTCGAACGGACGCGAACAGACATGAAAGCAGGCTCAGAGTGCTCCACTTTGGTTCCAACAGTGACAGACACTGTGATCTGACACTGATAGACCTTGACATTGGAGGTCACCTTGAATCTCTTTAGATGTTGTTCTGGACCCTTTGGTTTCGAGTCATAATAACTGTCATCAGTTGATCTCTGGTGTACACGTCCAGGGAGGTTGTCTACAGTCCGGTGGAGCCTGAACTTCTGAATGAAATGTCCAACTGTAGTCACAGGAACATGCATGTTTACAGTTTCTCAACTTTGAAACAGAACAGACAAAAGTCCTGAAAAGACACTCAAACAATGACATGATTACTGAACTCAGGGTCCTCTGATGCTGCACTCCAAATGGAACAAGTACATGTTTGTGGATCTGTGTGTAAATGTTCTAGAAAACATCCGCCAAAGAGTAGAGCTGTTGGAAAGGACCACACAGATGAATCCAAGAGCTTAAACTTGCGTGACGCTGGTCCAGGACCATACACACTGTAGTACTGGGCTCAGTTCTCAACCAGACAAGAGGTTTTAAACATCGTCCTGTAACTCTAACCTGCAACCCCCGTCTTCAGTGTTGCTCTTGTGTTTCAATGACTCTCATATGTGCTCTAACTGTTAAAAACTAGTGTGAGCCTTGTCTTTAAATGGGGGTTTTATGTCAGCAGTCATCTGCAGTAAAAGTCTCCTGCTGTGAGTTGGAGGATAAATGAGGCTCTGCTGCCACGTTGCCAAACTGAATTGTGGGTTTTGTGTGTTGCAGAGAAAGCATTGCCTTAGAGAAAAACTTCACCACAAACATCAGCCAATAAAATTGCTCAGCCACTGACATCATACATGAGGGGTGTGAGGGGTGGGACTTGAAACCAAATCAATACAAGGACACGACCTGCTCTGGTTTTGATGAAGGCTGGTAAACATTGTCAGACCATTTTAAATTCTTCAAAGACTTTTAATGGAAAATTCATGTCAAAGTTACACACCAATCAAACTTTGTAACGAACTAAACTTTTTAAATCTTGCTTACAACCAGGTCAGTATTTTATGACATCTAAGTTCACACTTCAGGACACTCACTGATTATTCGGACACTCTTTCAATGGCTGAAACATAACTAACATTTCCTGTATGCGGGGTGGTGGGGGTAATGTGCGGTGGTGTGTGTGTGGGGGGGCTCACACCCGGCACACCCAGCACCACTAATATAGTACATTTACTATACCCAGTACAACTAAAATAGTACATTTAGTATACACACACACACATATTCATATATATAAAACCAACCCTTTCTTTTCGAATTTCTTGAACATATATTTGCTTCCAGGTCTATTCTCATCTGCATTCTCTTTCATAGACTATAATGTATCAGAGTAAGTGACACATCACTCAACTGCTTCAAATCATACCTTTCTTGCCACTCAGTTCATCATTTCAGATTACACTTTTTTCCAGTAGCCAGAGGTGTTCCTCAGGGTTCTGTCCTGGGTACACTTCTTTTCATCATTTATCTACTCCTGGTCATATCTTTTGGAAATTATGCATACACTTTCACTGTCATCCCGATGACACCCAGCTATATGTGTCCACCAAAATGTCCTCATCCCCTCCACCCACCTCTCTCACAGACTGCCTCATGGATGTTAAAACCTGGTTTTCCTGCATTTAAAAACAAAAATCAACATTGACAAAAAAAGAGGTTGAACTCATTGGTTCTAAAATTACTTTTACAAAATATGACAGTTTTAACCTTACAATCGAATGTTTATCCTTCCTCACGGGCCAAGAGACTGGATGTCATCCTTGAAAGCACTCTCTCATTTACATCACATATCAATACCATCACTCGCTATACTTCATTTCCAGCTTTGAAATATCAACCACTCCTGTCGTTCACTCCAGCTTGACTAGCTTCCCATCAAATATTGCACTGAATACAAGATTCTTTCAAGACCATCAGTGGCCCCGCCACCTGCGACATGGCTGAACTATGAACACATAATCTGGGGTTTCAGGTTATCGTAATCCAGCTCACTGTTCCTTCTGCTCGTATGGTCCCCATGGTCTCCACATCCTCTAGCTGCTCTGATCTTCATCTTTTGAACTCTCTCCCACACCTTTTTACCTAATATTGACTCTTTTGAGACTCTCAAAACCTTCATTGAAATACATTATTGTAGATCATTGTCTCTATTTTATTGTTTCTAGTGTTTTATCATGTGACATTGTTCTATTTTATTGTTGTTTTGTTTCATCCTTGTATGGTGACCTTGGGTGCCTTGAAAAACATTGAAAAATAAAATGCATCATCATTATTATTGCCGTTGTTTTTGTTGATATTAATATTATCATTTATTTATTTTATCATCATCATTAGTGTTGTTTTTCTTGTTGTAATTATTATTGTCGTCATTTTTATTGTTTTTGTTGTTGTTAGTGGTGGTAGTAGTAGTAGTAGTAGTAGTATTATTATATCTTTGGATTGGCATCGGTATTCCCCCAGTACCCCACCCCTTCCCTCCTCCTCAGTATTCCCCCAAAAGAGTTCAGGAGGTGTCTGTTTACATGCTGCGGGACCCCCAACCCAGGGTTGTATTCCAAATGGGCATCAAGACCATCAGTCTGACATTTGTGAGACGGGACAATGATCCCAAACTCAGCAGCAAGTCTACGCCAAAATGGCAGAAAATAAAGAATCCAGAGCCCAGACCTCTTCACAGCTGTCCGCACTTCTACAAACCCTTCTGTAATGCTGCACTCAGAGAATGTTCAAGCCTATGACTGTGTAATCAGTGCTACCCAGGTCTTTTCAGTGACTTTCTCTCCTCTGAAGGGTTTCGCTCCTACTGGGTACTCACCATCTGTCTGGAAGCTGTAGCGCTCATTCCTGCCCAGGGACATGCCAAACAGCGGGTTGCAGTGGGTGTTTGAGGTGTGAGATCTCGCTGCGTCCACCGACGTCTCCATGCTGTTCATCCATGCACTGAAGACTCCTCTACTTCCCCCTTGGACAGAAATGTAGAGTCTTTCCCAGATTGCAACAGAAACTCACATCTTTGCTCCAGATGGGGCAGGAGGGAGGTATTTCTGAGTTACAGCTGAGCTAGTTAAAACTCCACCAGAAATGACGCATAGCAAAATCAGGAAGTTGATACTCTGCACGGATGAGGAAGAAAGCATTCAAAAGAGGAACCGAAATAAAAAAAATTTATATCCTCATGGATTTTCATGTATTACCTTCATTTTTGTGAACATGCTATTTTTATACAATAGAAAAAAAAACAGAAAAGAACAAGCAGTCAAGATTTGAAAATAAAAGGACTGGCAGACTGAGGTGGTTCTCCAGGATGAGGTCCAGTACCAGGGGAACTCCATTCCTTAGCCTCCATGGTCATTTCTATCCAGGGGGGCTGGAGAAGAAAGGCCGACTGATAATCAAAGCTCATTTTCAGAAGGAACAATTTGGGTTCTGTCTCGGTCATGGAACACAGGATTGCTGTACCCCTACCGCGGTCCTGGAGGGATCATGGGAGTTTACCACCCAGTTTACCAACCAGTCCACACATCTTGTAAACATGGAGAAGCCAGTCAACTATGTCCCTCAAGGTACTTTGTGTCAGTGTCTGACATTTCCCCCAGTTTGTGTTTCTCTTCTGCCCCGCCTGTCTTCCATCTGCCCTGATTGTTCACACCTGTGTCTCGTTACCCCCTTGTGTATATCTGGTCTTGTCTTTCCCTTGCTCCTTGTCATTCCGTACTGTTTGCTCCCTCCATCTTGTCCCGTAGGTAGTTTTGTTATTCATGATCCTGGTTCTTGTTTTGATTCTGCTCTGCAGCGTTTTTTGTTCTTTTGTTTTTGTGGAAGCGCCACGGACCCGGGTTTCCCCGCAGCCAGCGCCACGGACCCGGGTTCCCCCGTAGCCAGCGCCTCGGACCCGGGTTCCCCCGCAGTCAGCGCCTCGGACCCGGGTTCCCCCGCAGCCAGCACCACGGACCCGGGTTCCCCCGCAGCCAGCACCACGGACCCGGGCTCCCCCGCAGCCGGCTCCTTGTATCCTGGATTCCCTGCCAAGTCAAAGTTCCCCGCCATTTTAATGAGGTTTCTTCAGTATAGACAAGGGTCTGGTATGGCAGTATTTCCCAACCCTGGTCCTCGAGCCCCCCCTGTACTGCATGTTTTAGATGCTACCCTGCTTCAGCACACCGTGATACAAGTACCTGTGTCATCAACAGAGTTGTGCAGACCTTGGTGACAAGCTGGTGACGACCATTAATTAGAATCAGGTGTGTTGGTGCAGGGAAACATCTAAAACATGCAGGACAGGGAGGGCTAGAGGACCAGGGTTGGAAAACACTGTGGTATGGTGTTCTGTAGGGTTCAGTGCTAGGGCCAATCTTGTTCAGTTTTTACATGCAGCCCTTGGAAAGTATAATCCAGAATCATAGCATAAATGTTCAGTGCTATGCTATTATCCAAACCGATGCCGTGATTCTGGATTATACTTCCAAAGGGCTGCATGTAGAAACAGAACAAGATTGGCCTAGCCTACCCTAACCCTAACCCCTAACCCTAACAAGACTCCACACAGCCACAAGGAACACCCAACCGGACCTCATCCCGACAGCCGACGAACGGACCGCCGACTCTTGCTGATCTTGACTGACTCTTGCTCTTGCTGCCCCGCCCTCGACACTGCTAAATGCAACCACCATGAACACCACAGCTCCCAACGGCACTCACCGGCACCCGCCAGACAGCTGTTTGTTGCTAAAGTCACCCACGGATCATACCACTGGAACCAACACGCTGAGGACAACACTTCTCCAGGGAAACTTTTCTGCTCCCGTCTTTACGGCTTAGGAACCCAGCTCATTGAAAGGGGCTGGACCCTCCACTACTCTGGAGTTGCCCACGGTGAAAGGCGGCAAACTGGTGTGGGCTTGTTTATAGCCCCCCAGCTCAGCCACAATGTGTTGGAGTTTACCCCGGTGAACGAGAGGGTCGCTTTCTTGCGCCTTCGGGTCGGGAAAAGGTCTCTCAGTGTTGTTTGTGCCTACGGGCCGAATAGCAGTGCGGAGTACCTTCTTGGAGTTCCTGGGAGGGGTACTTGATGGTGCTCCAACTGGGGACTCCATTGTTCTACTGAGGGACTTCAACGCTCACTTGGGCAATGACAGTAATACCTGGAGAGGCGTGATTGGGCGGAACAGCCTCCCCGATCTGAACCCGAGTGGTGCTCTGTTATTGGACTTGTGCCAGTCACAGTTTGTCCATTATGAGCACCATGTTCAAGCATAAGGGTGTCCATCAGTACACGTGGCACCAGGACACCCTAGGCCAGAGGTCAATGATCGCCTTTGTTGTCGTTTCATCTGATCTCCGGCCGTATGTCTTGGACACTCGGGTAAAGAGAGCGACTGAGCTGTCAAATGATCACCACATGGTGGTGAGTTGGATACGCTGGCGGAGGAAGAAGTTGGACGGACCAGGAAGACCCAAACGTATTGTGAGGGTCTGTTGGGAACGTCTGGCCGAGCCTTCTGTCAGGGAAGTCTTCAA
Source organism: Cololabis saira (assembly GCF_033807715.1). Taxonomy (NCBI): domain Eukaryota; kingdom Metazoa; phylum Chordata; class Actinopteri; order Beloniformes; family Belonidae; genus Cololabis; species Cololabis saira. Next base: position 35,078,526 of record NC_084592.1, read on the forward strand.
CTCTCATCTCCGAACGAACTTATCACAAATCTGTCGTGTGTTTTAAAGCGGGCGGTCCATGCTTGGAAACCATCAAACTTGACTGAACTGGAGATTTTTGGTGAAGAATATTGGTCAAAAATACCTTCAACCAAAATCCAGCTCCCCATTGGAAGCTATAGGAAGCATTTAGACGCTGTTATTTCTGCAAAAGGAGGGTCTACTAAATATTGATGTAATTTATCTGTTGGGGTGCCCAAATGTATGCACCATCTTTAACTACAGCAGCAGCCAGGGTGTTTCTGCATGCAATGATCTTTTCTTATGTTGAATATGGGTTTACAAACTGGTCGTTCTCTACCACAGTCGCACTAAGGCAGATTGAATCGCTTTACAAAGAGCAATTAAAATATTTGACAAAAAACCTATATCGCATCACCACTGTCACATACTCCAGAAACATAGGTTTCTTAGTTTTGAGAACTTCACTAAATTCAAGTATGACTGTGCAATATATAAAATACTAAAAGGGTTGGCACCGCCTCCCTTGTCAGACTATGTCAAACAAAATGAAAATAGCAGCTATACGACCAGGGCCACCACAAGAGGGGACTGTATAATCCCGTTCAGGCGCACATCATGTGGGCAGGCTGTACTCTCGGTTGCAGGTAGTCACATATGGAATACTACGCCCTCTGTGATCCGAGACTGTAACACATATGGGACATTCAAAACTAACTTAAAAAAATTGTTGTTGGTTAATAAGTAACCAAACTTGTAACCACTGTTGATATGCAATGTATGGTCCTTATTTTTATTTATTTTAACTATTCAACTATTTATTAGTATTTATCAAGTACCACAGCAGATACAAAATAGCACTACAGCACTTTAGTTCTCAAACCATTCATTTCTCCAGTACGGTTTTTATCGTCATTAACTTTTATTGTAAATGCATATGCCATGTTATGTGTGCTATATTGTTTTCTTTTTGTGATTATTATTATTGTTGTTTGTATGATTTTTGCTGATTGCATCTGGCAGGGGGACTACCGATGTAAACCAGCCTATGGCTGCAATCTGGGTGCATCTACATTTTTTTTCCTTTAAAAAATGTTGATTGATGTACAATGTCCCTACCAAATAAATAAATTGAATTGAAATTGAAATTGAAATTGCTTACTTTTGTTTAAGTAATTATTGCACTCTTTCTGCAAATCTGCTGATCCCTAAAAACAATGATTTAGAAAGGAAAATCTTGAAAATGATCAGGGGTGCCCAAACTTTTTCATACCACTGTAGATACGGGCAAGCCGAGCAAGCCACCGCTCAAGCAGTCCTGGAGACAAAAACGCAGGTCTGGGAAGAGTTTGGTGAGGCTATGGAGGAAGACTTTCAGTCAACCTTGAAGAAATTCTGGCAAACCGTCCGGCAGCTCAGAAAGGGGAAGCAGTACTCAGTTTACGGTGCAAGTGGGGAACTGTTGACTTCAACTTGGGACATTGTCGGACGGTTGAAGGAATACTTCGAGGATCTCCCAATCTGACTGACATGCCTTCCATTGAGGGAGCAGAGACTGTGGACTCGTCCATCACCCAAGCCGAGGTCACTGAGGTAGTTCGTCAGCAGAGGTGGAAAAAGTACAAAAATATTGTACTTAAGTAAAAGTACAAATTTTCTGCTTGAAAATTACTTAAGTAAAAGTAAAAAGTACCCATTAAGAAAATTACTTAAGTAAAAGTATAAAAGTACCTCAAATTAAATATAATAAAGTACCAAAAGTACATGGTGTAAAATGTACTTAAGTACAAAAGTAAAAAGTACAAAGTACAAAGTACAAAGTACAAAATTCAAAGTACAAAATTATTTTCAAAAGGATTGCAAAGAAATGAAGAATCCAAGAATTTGCTTACAACTCTAAATAATGGTGATATTATTCTGACCCCTTTAGCGTTTGTTTCCATTAACCCATTTTAATTTCGTCGGCTTGAGCGTCGTCTGCCGCTCAAGGCTGATTTATGGTTCCGCGTTACACCAACGCCGTACCTTACGTCGATTTAACGCGGACCGATAATTCAGGCTTCAGCCTTTCCGGCCCGCCTCTGCGGCGCAACTCTCCCGGGGGCTGCGGCTCCTTCTCGGGGAGGCCGAGTCTCCCCGTCTGCCCCAGGTGTCTGGCATGGATCTATAATATTAACGGTATTAAAGGTGTCTCGTCACGGACCCGCCGCCGGGCAATCACGGGCAATTCACTCGCCCCCCTTCCTTCCCGTCCGCCTTATCGACGCACACCTACGCCGTAGGCTACGGCGTAGGGTGTGCGTCGCCGCGTACCCTACGCCGTAGCTCTGCGCCGGTGTAACGCGGAACCATAAATCAGCCCCCGCTGTGCTGTTCTCATGGCTTTAATTTGTAGCGAGTAACGACGCGTCCAATTTTAAATGTAGCGGATTAAAAGTACGATTTTTTCCTTGAAAACGTAACGAAGTAAAAGTAAAAGTACAGAAAAATGAAAGTATCAATAAAAGTACAAATTCTCAAAAATCTTACTTAAGTACAATAACGAAGTACTTGTACTTCGTTACTTTACACCACTGTTCGTCAGCTCCTCAGTGGCAAGGCAACCGGGATGGATGAGCTCTGACCTGAGTACCTCAAGTCTCTGGATGTTGTAGGGCTGTCTTGGTGGGTCTTGTAGGGCTGGTCTGCAACATTGCATGGAAGAAGGGGACGGGGTAGTGGCAAACAAGGGTGGTGGTCCCTCTTTTTAAAAAGGGAGACCAGAGAATGTGTTCCAACTATAGGGGGATCACACTTCTCAGCCTACTCAAGAGGAGAATAGGGCTGATAGTCTAACCCCAGATTCAAGAGGAACAATGCGGTTTTCATCCCGGCCGTGTAACACTGACCCAGCTCTATACCATCCGCAGGGTGCTTGAGGGTTCATGGGAGTTTTCCCAACCAGTCCACATGTGCTTTGTGGACCACATGTGCTTTGTGGCAAGCCTTGCTGGCAGGGGGGGGTTCTTCCCGCCCTCTTCTGGTCCTCCGTGGGGCTGTGGATAGAATAGAATAGAATAGAATAGAATAGAATAGAATAGAATAGAATAGAATCCTTTATTGTCACTGTAAACATTGTTTCCAACATCGCTGTGAAAATCTGTTTAGCAGCTCCACATGACAGCATAACACTCAGAAAGAATCAACACACACAGAAACAAAAATAATAAAATAAATAAAATAGCTTATGCAAAATTGTAATATAAAATATTAAATTAACTGTATATGTAGTGCAGGACGAGAGATAAATACTATCTGGGGCAATTATTGCACTTGGTTGTGTGTATGAGTGTGTGTGGGAGGGGTTGGGGGATTGGTGTCAGTCCATGTCAGGTGGGCTGGGTTAGGGGTGGGGTGATGGCTTTGACGACCTGATGGAAAAAGGTGTTACTCAGTCTTGTGGTTCTGGATTTGAGTGTCCGATATCTTTTTCCAGAGGGGAGTGGGGAAACAGAGCATGTCCGGGGTGTGTGGGGTCAGTGCTGGTGTTTATGGCCTTTTTTAGAAGTCGACCAGTGTAGATGTTTCTGAGGGGGGACAGTGTGGTCCCAATTATCTTCTCTGCCATCCTCACCACACGCTGCAGGTCCTTCCTGTCCTTAGCTGTGCAGCTAGTGGACCACACTGTGCAGCAGTATGTCAGAATGGACTCGATGGAAGCACTGTAGAAGTTCGCCATCAGGGGGCAGGGGAGGTGAAACTGTTTGAGCTTCCTGAGAAAATAGAGTCTCTGATGGGCCTTTCTTCAGCTGAACAGATGTGTGGGTGGTCCAGGTGAGGTCGGCTGAAATATGGACTCCAAGGAACTTGAAGCTCTCCACTCTCTCAACCTCCTCTCCTCTGATGGTGAGAGTGGGGAGCACGGACTTAGATCTTCTGTAATCCACAATCAGTTCCTTGGTTTTGGATGTGTTGAGGTCCAGGTTATTCCGAGAGCACCAGTCAGTCTTGACTCCTCCCTGTAGGCTGACTCATCATTGTTCTTAATCAGTCCTACAATGGTGGTGTCGTCGGCGAACTTGATGATGGTGTTTGTTGGATGGATGGGGGAACAGTCGTGGGTGAAGAGGGGGAGTAGAGTATAGGGCTGAGAACACACCCCTGTGGCGTTCCAGTGTTCAGGGTGAGTGTGGAGGAGGTGCGGTCTCCCATCCTGACGCACTGGGGTCTGTTCTTGAGGAAGTCGTAGATCCATGCACACAGTGACCTGCCTAAACCCAGGTTGCCCAGCTTCTGGATCAGTCTGTGGTGAATGACTGTGTTAAATGCTGAGCTAAAATCCACAAACAGTATCCTCACATAGGTGATTCTTTGGTCCAGGTGGGTGAGGGCTGTGTGGAGTGCCATCATGACAGCATCCTCTGTCGACCTGTTCGCTCTGTAGGCAAACTGATGTTGATCAAGGTTGGCAGGGAGGGTGCACTTGATGGAGGGGAGAATGAGTCTCTCAAAACATTTAGCGATGATGGGGGTGAGAGCAACTGGGCGGTAGTCATTCAGGCAGTTCACTGTGTTCTTTTTGGGAATAGGGACAATGAATGCTGATTTGAGGCAGGTGGGCACCACAGACTGCTGGAGGGAGAGCCTCAGCCAGCTGGTCTGTACATTCCTTGAGTACCCGCCCCGGGACGACATCCGGACCTGGTGCCTTCCTCGCGTCGACTCTGCGCAGGGTTGCTTTGACCTGCTGCGGCTGGAGCATGGCCTGGGTTCGGGTTTCTTTGGGCTTCTGGTCTCTCGGGTGGCCTGGTTGTGCCCTCCCTCCTCCACTATAGTTGCAGGTCAGGTAAAGCCTTGTTTTCACTTTGCACACACACAATTACATAGACATACACACCTGCTCACTCACCTACATACTCACTCCACAGTTTTGGGGGACAGATAATCGCAGTAGCATTTGTTTATTTGTTTATTATATATATATATATATATATATATATATATATATATATATATATATATATATATATATATATATATATATATATATATATATATATATATATATGCGGTATATATATATATATATATATATATATATATATATATATATATGCGGTATATAATGGTACATATATATATATATATATATATATATATATATATATATATATATGCAAAAAAAAAAACACACATATCACCTACAAAACCCAGTGGTAAGGGGGGCTGGCATTACCAGATTTCCAGGTGTGCTATTGGGCCAGAAGGGTCTAATGAGGTGGGTGTAGAAACGTAACACTGTTCATTGGACTGATATAGAAGAAGAACTCTGTCTTCCTGTTTCTATAACTTCACCACCGTTCATTAATATAAATGCCCGACATCAAGTAACAAGAACCTGTAACCCAGAGCTCTCTCTGGGCCAGGCGACATGTAAACAAGGTTTGTAACATTTCCAGGCGTCCTCCCTTTGCTTCCAATCCTGATCTGTCACCATCAACTGGTAAATCCTTGAGTAAAAAGTGGAAAGAGAATGGTACACATCAGTTTCAACACGTGTTGGACCCAATTCTTTGTAGACATACAATCAGAATATGTAACTCCAAAACAGGACTTTTATATCGACAATATCTACAATAATAATAATAATAATAATAATAATAATAATAATAATAATAATAATAATAATAATAATAATAATAATAATAATAATATACTAGTAAAATCTAAAAATGTGTCATCTAATTAATACCCTAAAGGGGGCAGGACGCCTGTCTTTGGGACCAAGCTAGAGATTTTGGTGAACTCGTCACATCACATTACTTTCTTGGATCATTGCTCCCATGGACCCCACACAAGAATATGCGGCAGAGGGATCTGGGATGTGACTGGGGTGAGGAACAGTTTTTACATCACCTTCCTGTAATAAAATCCTGGAACAGAATCATAAGTTTATCCACAAGATTTACCTTTTGAAGTACGATTTTCCCCAATTCATCCACAAGATGTCCCCACTGTAAAACAGGTGTATGGTCACATATGCACATTTTTGGGGAATGCAGAAAAAGGAAGCATTTCTATGGACGACCTTGGGTGACCCCAGTTGACATGAAACCAACACAACCGGGTAAAAGACTGAACCGTGAAGAGGACTAACATCATATCCTGCATGGCAAAGAAATGCATCCTCTTCAGCTGGGATCCCCAAAGACCCCGTCATTTAGTTTTTGGATGAAATTTAAGACCGGGACATGGTTAATTTACTTTGAAAGAAGAGAATATGGAACCCACTTATGGACCTCTGAAGTCCAACTAGTGTGGCAGAACGAGTTTGGACCTCATAGACATCAGAGACCAGTGAACCTTGACCAAGACTCTCCTCCGTTTGACTTATTTTCTGCAGTTGCAGGTTTTTCTGTTTGAAATGCTCCAAAATTAAAAAAATAAAAAGATAACTGAAGAAATAGAATAAATAATGAAAGAATTGTAACTTTTTTTGTGCTACGGATCTCCTGCATTCGGGTCCTGAAAACTCACCTCACAACTTGGAAGTTGGAATTTCCGGGTGGCTCAGGTGACAGGCGAGCTGCCATCTGTCTGGCTGTCCTCCAGCCAGGTCCAGCCATCAACATCTGCCCTAGCCAGTGGCATCCATCTTCACCCTCAAACCCTTCCAGACCAGAACCAGAACCAGTCACTTTTAACAGTGCAACAAAACATCTTTAAAATAAAAATGGGTGTGCTCTGTTGAGGACAGCATGATGTCTTGGTGGTCAGCAGCACTGATACCTCACATTCAGAAGGTTCCTGGTTCAACTCCCAGCAGGATCTTCCTGTGTGGAGTTTCCATGTTCCTGCAGCAGACCCCTGATATCCTGGTCTAGATGATGGATCGGTGCTCTGTTAAGTCTTTAGCCAAGCGTCATACATCAAGTCAGTCTCTAAATGTGTTTATTTCTGCTTAAAGAGGACATTTAACAGGTCCTTGTGGTGCCAGCTCCTAGTGGCCAGTAGTAGAACCAGTACTGTAGTTGAGGGGGGATGAGGGGGGATGGCATCCCCCCCTGAAATAAAAACGGTCCAAATCATCCCCCCCTGTAAAACTGCCATCCCCCCTTTCCATCCCTTATGTCATTTCATCAATGAATGTGGTTTTACTGCTATTTCAACATTTAGAGTCATCACCAGAAAAATAACACCAGAAAAATAACTTATTTGACAATTTTCACCTGTTTCAAGTACATTTTCACTTGAAATAAGTAGAAAAATCTGCCAGTGGGACAAGATTCATCTTCTCATTACAAGCAAAAAAATCTTGTTCCACTGGCAGATTTTTCTACTAATTTTAAGTGAAAATCTACTTGAAACAGGTGAATATTGTTGCTTTTTCCAGTGATGAGTCTTGTTTTAAGTGTAATGAGATTTTTTTACTAAAATGAGACATTTTAACTAGAAATAAGACAAATATTCTTGTTAAGATTTTGAGTTTTTGCAGTGATCCATTTTACTTATCCTGTAAAGGACAGAGCCATATTGATAAGTTCAGAAAACTGTTTTTTATTGTTGTGTTTTGATGTATTTGATGTAAGCCCAGTGGATATTTAAAGCTTACAGAAGGCTGCATTTAACTGCTGCTATGTCATTCCTGCAGTATTTCTGCAGGTGTTTTGGTCAGTGCTATTATTTGTAATATATTATATTATTTGTAATCAGCACAAATTATCTGCCCCCATATGATAAAATCCACCATCCCCCCTGATTTTCTTTTACAACTCGAGTACTGAGTAGAACTGTGATTATTTTCACAGCTGTGGCACCCAGAGCTGCACTTGTTTTTGTGGATTTCATGCTGCTGCCGTGTGGTCACACATACAGGGGGCATGATGTAGGAAAATGGACATAAATCCTCTTGTACCGGGTGCCTTTGACTTTGAAATGACTCTTCACGATGTACACGACGGTGACCCATTGTCTGATTATGTTTCTGCTGGCCCACCCCAGACCAAAGGTTCGAGTTTATTTGAACATGTGATACATATCTCTGACCAGCAGGTGTCACCGTGATGTCGTTTTTCTTTGGCTTTCATGTCCTCTCGGTAAAACCAGTCCTGTGAGAACCTTTCTTCAGTCTCATCTCCTTTTCATCATGAATGATGTGTCCTTCTCTCACTCACATTTTTCTCTGTCTTTGTACTTATTTTTGTGATTTTCGTGTTACATATTGGTTCTCAGACATACTTTTCATATTGCGTCTCTTAAATGTGGTTGTTCAGACACACCGTGTAACTTCTAACTCCTTTTTTTTAATCTCCTGCTGGTTTTTATATTTGAAAAGCTAAATCAAAGATCTACATCAGACTCACTAACAGGACACAGTCCTGGAAGTGTTGAAACCTGCGGCTCCTTTACTGACTACTTGGTCTGGAGGTGTGTTAGGTTGGTCTATAAGGTTCCGGGTTGGTTCGGAAGGTTCTTGGTTGGTATGGATGGATTCTGAGTTGGTCTTGAAGGTTCTGGGTTGATATGAAGGCAGGGGTGCAGATCCTATGTCAGGATTGGGGGGGACACCAACGTGATTTTAATTTTCAATTTTTTGCCAATATGCAACTCATACCATGCCATAAATTGGTAAAGGCTTGCCAAAAAATACTGCACAGGGAATCATTTATTGTGCTTACCTTTCTTGTTTATTTGTCCTAAACAGCCAACAGTGTGTGTCACTGCTTACTTAACTGTTATATATATAATCTTAAGGGTTTTGGGCACGCAGTGTCTACTCATCTCAAATTCTTCTCACCATCTTCCTTTTATCCTATGGGACTACTTTATGCACGATCAATTGATATATGGAGCCCATAACAAGTACAAGTAAGGGCAGGTACGAATGTAAACAGAACGGTGACAAAAAGTCATTGTCGAGCCCGTCAAAAATTTTAAAAATATTAATTCAGATTTTAAAAAAAAGAATTACGGAGTAGCAATACTTTCATTCTGTACACCTCAAAACCCAACGTGGATGTATTATTTTTTTAGAAATATATTTTTTATAAATATTCTACATATTCAACCTTTAAGTCTGAAAATACATTTGTTCAATTTTGAATAATTTAGGGTATTTTTATTGGGGGGACAATTTATGTTTTTCAGAAATTGGGGGGGACATCTCCCCCCCGTCCCCCCCGGGATCTGCACCCATGTATAAAGGGGTTCAGGGATGAAGCATTGCAGCCTGAAGTAGCCTCTGATTGAATGTCACTAACAAGGACTAACCAAAGGACGCCAGCTGGATTGCATCTTGATTGTCAGATTTCTGACTTTTAGCATAATATTGATATAAATATTCATCAGCATGGTAGTGTGGCGCCCCCTGTGGCTGAAGTGTCACCAAATTCTATGCAATTCCAGGGAATGTCTTACTAATGATCAGAACCAGGTTTTGTTCATGTTGGGTCAATACATCACAACATACAAGCTAAAGAGTAACTTTGGACCACAACCACAAATTTGATGAGCATGTGACTTTGAACAACTTTTTTAATCTGCTTGGTGATTAGAATAAGAGTCTCAGCTTTTGTGAAAGTAGAAGGAATGTCCCCGGTCAGCTCACTTTGCTTTACTTCTTTCTTTGTTTTAACAACAGGAACAATCATGTAGCCTACTGGGTGAACGGTACAGCGACGGAAGCGTGGAAAAACAATTATGAGTAAAATGCAGAGGTGGACAGAGTACTCGACCCCAGTACTTGAGTAAGAGTACAAATACTACTGGTCAAAATGTACTCCGTTACAAGTAAAAGTAGCTCAGTCAAAATATTACTCGAGTAAGAGTAGAAAAGTACTTGCTTTTAAAGGTACTTAAGTATCCAAAAGTAAATGCTTTTAAATTTACTTTAAGTAAAAGTAAGAGTAAGAGTAAATTTCTTATTTTCCAAATCAGTAAATTACTATATTTTTTCTAAATTAATTGTTGCAGGCTACTTTGGCGGTATCGTTTTGAGGAGGCTTGACGTATTTCCGCTTTACGTACATCCCAGTGGAGAGCGTGCACTGTGATAGGTCTCCTCCTTTAACAAAAACAGCTTGTGTCCAATAGGATTTTAGGGAAGAAGAAAAAAGAGCAGACCTGAAAGTAACTAGTACTTTTCAGCCTTCCTAGAAATTTACTCGAGTAAAAGTAAAAATATTTGTCTTGGAAATGTATTCAAGTAAGAGTAATAAGTACCAAAGAAATCTAATACTCAAGTAAAGTACAAATCCTCTGGATATGTACTTAAGTACAGTACTCAAGTACATTTACTCCGTTACTGTCCACCACTGGTAAAATGTGAGAACATGTATTAAAAGAAACTAAGTCAATTGTGCAGATGTTTACTGATGAAAGTGGAGAAACATTTGCTGGGTGAACTGGTGGAAAATACCCTTTGAGCAGTAAAGAAACAAAGATGAATTTTATTTGACAAACAGCAGCTGGAATGTTCTGCAGAGCCAAAGCCGAAACCAGAACCAGAACCAGAGTTTATTTAGACATTTTCAACTCAAAAAAACATCCAAATGTTAACACCTGTTAAATGGTGACGTGCTGAGTTCCAGAAAGATGGCTGAGGTTTTAGAAACAAATGTTGTCAGGATTAAAGGAAAGACGATAAATCCGTGGAAACCTGCTGAATGTGGGGGAGAAGTGGCGCTTGTTCTCGTAGAAAACCTGCTGGTGTTTCTCCGTCACAAACCAACCTGGACCTGAAATTAATGACTCCAATTAAGAGGTTCTGTCCAGTTTCTCTTTGTGTGCTTCTATCAGCCGTACACGCGTGTTCTCACGGAGCATTTGGCACGCCGATGTGACAGCAGCTGCACATGCTTTTGTGGCGTGGAAGAAGGCGGGACTCGAACCATCCATCACCCTCCAGCAGAGCCGTTATCACACAGATAAGGACATGCACGGAGACGTCAGCGAAACACCAGCGACAATTATGGGAGGGGTAAAACCGGAGGAGGAGTTACACTTGAGGAGGCAGTAGACTGGAGGAGGAGTTAGGATGGACGGGGTGTTACACTGGATAGGAGTAAACCTGAATTATGGTCCGCGTTAAATCGACGCAGAGCCTACGGCGTAGGGTACGCGGCGACGCACACCGTACGGTGCCGTAGGCTCTGCTCTGCGTTGGTGTAACGCGGAACCATAAATCAGCCTTTAGTTTGGAGGAGGAGTTAGACTGGAGGAGGAGGGGGGTGGATGAGCTGGAGGATGGAAAAATGTAAAAAAAAAAAAAAAAAAAAAAAAAGAAAACAAAGCAAATGTAAATAAAGACAAATAAAATATGAGTAAATTATATGAATTGATATCAGATTGTTAAATGTGAAAATATAAAATAACCAAATTATTATTGTTGTAATAAATATAAAAATAGACCAAACAAATACCAATACATATATTAAATTGCATATTACAAAATAAACAAGCATTAAATAAACAATTCAATCTCAAATGAGATTAAATTAAAAGAATAAAGAAATAAATAAACAAGATGAAAATAAAGCAGATACAAGAAAATCACAAAAATAAAAGAAATTAATGATTTAAAAAAATGGAATAGAATATATTAATCAGATAAAATCCTCTGTAGATAAAAGAATACAAACAAAATAAAATAAGGAAAAGCAGAGGGGAACAGCTTTGCCAATTTATTATTACTGTCCTTTGTCTGTGTGTGTGTGTGTGTGTGTGTGTGTGTGTGTGTGTGTGTGTGTGTGTGTGTGTGTGTGTGTGTGTGTGTGTGTGTGTGTGTGTGTGTGTGTGTGTGTGTTGTCTCTGTAATTGTTGGGTTGATTTTTAAAAACACTGAGGAAGTGTCTTAATAATTACAATTACTCCACTATAATTTTTTTCAGGATTTTTAATAATTATAATTAATAAACGAGAGCACATTTCCTTCACTTCAGATGAAGGATGACATTTTATATAATAATAATAATAATTATTATTATTATTAATTTTATTTATAGAGCGCTTTTAAAAGATCTCAAAGACGCTTAAATACAGCTTTAGCTTTAACCAACATGAGTGTGTTTAAGTCCTACCTGGATCATCAAGAACTAGGACCAGAACACTATTATATTTCACTCCTCCACATAGGCTATGTATTTTGTATTTATATTTGATGTTTTATGAATTATTTTTCAATGTTTGTTTCTCTATTGATGTAAGTTCTATCTATCTATCTATCTATCTATCTATCTATCTATCTATCTATCTATCTATCTATCTATCTATCTATCTATCTATCTATCTATCTATCTATCTATCTATCTATCTATCTATCTATCTATCTATCTATATATATATATATATATATATCTATCTATCTATCTATCTATCTATCTATCTATACCTGTGAACCGACCTACCTGTCTGGATCAGAACCTGAACCAGGTTCTTCTCAGGTTCTATTGAGCGCCATTTTGTCCTCCTGTCCCTCCCGCGGCTCCTCCGTGGGTCCTGGTGTGTGTGTGTGTGTGTGTGTGTGTGTGTGTGTGTGTGTGTGTGTGTGTGTGTGTGTGTGTGTGTGTGTGTGTGTGTGTGTGTTGTGGGGGGGGATCCACGCATCCAGGTGGAGACCCCCCCGGCCCGGTGCAGGTTCACGCGCTTCTCTCTGACGTCAGGGTGTCCGTGTCTGTGATTGGCCCCCCCTGGCTCCGTGGGGTGTGTGTGTGTGTGTGTGTGTGTGAGTGTGTGTGAGTGTGTGTGGAGTGTAGCGGGGTGAGGATCCGCGGAGCCCCCACTGTGACTCCTCCACTCACTCCACTTACTCGCAGCGCGTGGATCAGCAGCCACGGCCGGTCACGCGCCACCATGCCGCGCGCACACTGAGCGCATCAGTGGAGCCGCTGATGGAGGAGCCGCGGGCCGGCGGCGGGGCCCCCCCGCAGGGCCCGCAGGCCCCGCAGGGCCCCCGCAACACCACCTTCTTCATCTCCGACATCCTCCGCCCGGACTTCGGCCGCCGGAAGGAGCGGGCGCCCTCCCGGGCCGACGGGCCGCCCGACACACCCGGGACGCCCTGCTCGGACTCCGGCTGCGCCGCGGACGGAGCGGGGCCCCCCGCCGCGGGCCCCGCGGGGCCCCCGCAGCCCAAAGCCGAGCAGAGGCCGAGCAGCGGCGGCGCGGAGGAGGCTGAGTGCCCGCTGATGGAGCTGAGCAGCAGCGGAGCGGCGTCCCCCGCCGCGGAGCCGCTGCTGTGGCCCGCCTGGGTCTACTGCACCCGCTACTCCGACAGACCCTCCTCTGGTAAGGACCGCGCAGTCAGTCCGGCTCCTTTATTCAAGTTTAAACCACAAAACACACACATTTAAACAGAAGGAAATTCAGACTTAAAGTGCCTTTATTTCGATCAAATAAATTCATGTAGGCTTCCAGTGTGGCTCACTTTTATTTTCAGACTGGACCGTGATTTTTAAAGAAATGAAATGAAAAGACAAACCCCGAAACCTAAAACTGGTTCCTGTTTTCCTTTTATTATTTCACTTAAATTTGTATTCCTTTTTTGTATTGTTATTGCATTTATATTTTATTTGATATATGTTTTTCATATTTATTCAATTGTTTTTATTTAAAATTTAGCTTTCAACATTTATTTTAAAACACAAATCAGAAATATTTGTGTTTTCTTCTTCTCACAATTTCAGTTAAATGAAATACAGTTTTCTTTTTAAAGGAAATTTGCCTTGGATGCCTTGAAAAAGGTCTATGACCGAAACGTTGGCCTCATAAACTAGTGTACGGTGAGAAGAAGGTGCGGGAGTTTTCTTGTTAAAGGAAATTTGCTGAAATCATTTTTCATCTAAATGTAGAATTTCTCCGTGATCAGTATTTTAATTTCTTAAAAGGTAAAAAAAAGAAAATTGGAACGAAACCCTTCTGGAGTTTTTCTTTTTATCTAATCATTGTGTTTTCTGTGCTGCTTCTTTGAATTTATTTGCCCCTTGTTTCCACGCTACATTTAAATTCATTTATTCATTTATTTTTTAAATTTCATTTTATCTTAGTTTTAATTTGACATAAAGAAAAAAGTTTTTCTTAAGTAACTGAATTTGAAAACTGAAGGTTTTCATTTAAAAATGTCCTTAAGTGTTCACGCATTCCCTAAAAATAATAAATACAAATAGAAACGTTTCAAATGAATTCATCTCGAATTATTTTACCTTCCAATCATTGCATTTGATTTGATCGTTTTTAGTACATTTATGTTACTTAGGCTATATTTATTAATTTCTGTGGTCATATACTCATGTTAAAATTTAGTTACACGTAAAATATTAAATAAAAAAACGTAACGTAAAAATTAAAAGTCGGTTGTTTTATTCTGAACTTCGAAGGTGATTCATTATTGTTCTATAATTGTTTTTTGTTATTTATTTAAATATATCCACACTTTTTTCATTTATTTGACTTTTAGTTTATTTCATTTTTAATTCAATATGGTTCATTTTAATTTCCATTCAGAAAATAAAACTATTGAAAATAAAATAAAACAACATAATACAATATATGACAATTATAGATTAAAAACGAATAGCAGAAAATGTTCAAAGCAGAACTCTGGATTAATCAGTGTTATATAATATAATAATTTAAATAAAATTGGAATTTGATTAAATCGTTTTTATGATTTTTTTTATGTTTTCAATCATTTAAATAAAATTGGAATTTGATTAAATCCTTTTTATGATTTTTTTATGTTTTTGTTTTCTTTATATTTCTATATTAAACTGTATGTATTAAAACTTTTATTCTCTCATTTTAATGTATTAACATTTTAAACATTCATTCTAATGAATCTAAAATGAAAAAGAATTATCTAAATTTAAAAATGTTTCGTCTGTACACTGACTGAATGCCAAGGTTTTGACTTGGGAAAAGAAATATTTGAGACATGCTTATGGTTGGCTTTTATGTCCTCATATTGTTTTTTCCCCTGGTCTTCGTTCCTCGCTCCTCTGGTTCTCTCCTTCTTTTTTTTAGCAAAGATGATAAATGACTTGAAACAGATTTACAGCCGATAGAGTTGACGTTCCTGAAGAATCCCGATCGGCTTCGGCTGCCGACGGCAGCATCTCAGATCCTCCTGAGATTTTAAATTAAATTACGTGTTAATGTGTACAACATAAAAACAGAAACAGATTCTAGATTATAAGAAAATGAAAATGTCTAAATTCAAAGCTGACGAAGAACCTATTCAATCTTTAACCGAAACATGTTGACACACAGTCAGTTCTGCTCATTTATGGATTTATCTGAATAAAACTTCAGTTTTAAAGATCAGGCTTCTTTGATTTCACTTCCAGATCTTTTTTTTTTCTTCTTATATTTGACCTTGTTTTAGCGCAATTTATCATGATGATCTACGAAACTGATCAATCGAATATTTTGAAAAATCTTTATTTGTCAATATATATCTCAGGAAATACACCAAAATAAGTTACCTGCTTTTAAACCATCGCTAGTTGCAGCGGGCTGACATTTATCTGGCACCCAGGAAGCATTTAGGGCGTTAATGGCCTAATTCAGCTCGGCTGCAAATCCCGGGATTGAACCTGGATCCTCCAGATCCAAACCCGCCTCTAACGAGGCTACACTCCCGATGATCTGCTGACGGAAACTTCAGAAAATGAATGTAGTTTCTAAGAAAGAAAATTAAATGGTTAAATCAATAAAATGGAGCATGAGGTTATTATTCATAGAAGTGGATAATGCAGCAGTTTATTGTTGTAAATTCAGCTCAAGTCTGATCTCTAAATCACACTAAATGTGAACACAGATTTGGTTTAAACTAACAATAAATCAGACAGACTTGAGGTGAAGCAGAAAAAAAGAAGATAAAAGAAGGTACAAAATAAAATGGAAAATATAGTTTAGAAAAAAAAGTCAAGTAGATATAAAATGTTCAATAACTGGAAATGTTAAAAACATGAAACGCTGTTTCACATTTGTGTGGGTTTCATGGATTACTGAACCCTGGCTGGTCTAACATTACATCAGCACCAGGGCCGACAAGTCTGAACGACCATCAGCTCTCTTATGATATTCCACGCCTATTCTTTCTTACAAGTCTTAAGACTCTGCTCTAGGACGGAGACAATAGTAGACCACTACACTCTAGTAGATCCATGACCACTATACTGTAGTAGACCCATAAATACTTCACTCTAGTGGACCAATTACAACTAAACTCTAGTGAACCCATGACCACTGTACTGTAGTAGACCCATGACTACTACACTCTAGTAGACCAGAGGTTTTCAACTGGTTTTGTCCCAGGGACCACCATTATAACCAAGAAGCAACTCGGGGACCACTGCTTTTGGGGGTGTTTGTTTTATTTTGCACCTTGCTTTTAAATAAGAGTATGGGCCTATATAGGCTATTTATTTGCACCTTTTGCTATAAAAAAACAAACAAAAAACAGTCAATGAAAAATGAACAATATGAAGCCAAAAGCTCTTATAATATTACAAATTTCACTCTCACTCATTTGACATAATTTGGGTGGGTAAATTATTCACAAAAATGAATAGTAAATGGAAAATAAATTGAGTCTAAAGAATAAATATATATTTTTTAAATAACTACTATTAATACTACTAAGTAGACCAATAACCACTTCTCTCTAGTAGACGAATGATCACTTCACTCTAGTAGACCCGAAACAACTTCTCTCTAGTAGACCCATAACCACTTCACTCTAGTGGACTCATGACCACTGCAGTCTAGTAGACAGATTACCACTACAATCTATTAAATGATGACCATTTCACTCTAACAGACCCACAACAACTACAGTATAGTGACCCATGACAACCACAGTCTAGTAGACCCATGACTACTATACTCTAGTAGATCCATGACCACTAGTCCAGTGGTCGATGACCATTATACTCTAGTATAGCAATGACCACTACACTCGAGTAAACCAATGACCACTACACTCTAGTAGACATTGACCACTATACTATAGTAGACTGATAACACTATAGTACACCCATGACCCCTTCACTCTAGTAGACGATGACGACTACACTCATATAGACCCTAACCACTTCACTCTAGTGGACTCATGAGCACTACACTCTAGTAGACAATGATGACTACGCTATAATAGACCCATGATCACTTCACTCTAATAGACCCATGACCACTACACTCTAGTAGACAATGACCACTACACTCTAGTAGACAATGACCACTACACTCTAGTAGACCGATGACCACTATACTGAGTCTAGTAGACAATGACCACTACACTCTAGTAGACAATGACCACTACACTCTAGTAGACAATGACCACTACACTCTAGTAGACAATGACCACTACACTCTAGTAGACCGATGACCACTATACTGAGTCTAGTAGACCAATGACCACTACACTCTAGTAGACCGATGACCACTATACTCTCGTGGACCCATGACAACTACGCTTTAGTAGACCCATGACCACATCACTCTATTGGATCCATGACCACTTCACTATACTAGATGATGACCACTACACTCTAATAAGCCCATGACACCTATACTCTGGTAAACTGAGGACAAATACACTTAGTGGACCCATGACCACTTCACTTTAGTAGACGATGACGACTACACTCTAGTAGACCGAAGGCAGCTACACTATATAGACCCATGACCACTTCACTTTATTGGACCCATGACCACTTCACTAGTAAATGGGAGGGTGCCAGACCTGTTCCACAAGAGAGGATTTTAGTGAAGTGAATGATTATAGCAAACCAAACTACATGGAGCCTGCGCACACACACACACTTTAGCCCAGTTGGGTCCAGATAAATAAATGCTGGCTGGAGATTCAGATTTGAAATTTTTGTTCAAGAGGGTTACTGGACAATCCACATCTGCTGGTGTTACTGTTATTTACCTGGTAAAGGGTCAGACGTGACAGCAGTGTGATGGCCGGTGGTTTAGACCGGTTCAGTGGTATACCAGCTGTATGTCATAAAGTAACTGGTTCTGCTGTTCTTGTCCGATCCCTCTGCATATCCCAGTTATGTTTTAATCATCCTGTCAGCATCAGTCAAACAACAGAATAATATCTAGTTTTAGGTCAAACATTAGAGAAGAAATTCAAAAGAAACCTGATATTTTTTAGAGAAAGATTTTACATTTGCGTTTTTAATGCCACTCACAAAATGATTTTCTGCTCCGTTCTTCTGAACTAAGGGGGGCTTTGCAGTGATCTCAGTGACAGAATCTGAATAAATCTGATCAAACCGAGCAAATACGATCTGAGAGAGGATGACAAAGAGTCTGGCGGTGAGAAAAGACATCAGTAATGCAGAAAAACAACACACTGCTGTAGTACGGAGATAGAAGCCCCGTAGAACCTGGACTCAAACTGAGGATTGTGAAGGCAGACCAAAACCAGTCTGAGCTGATCTGAGTCAGAACTCTCTGGTTCTTCTGAACTTCTCAGGTATAGACTTGTTTTTTTCCTGGGGAATGTTTTTTTTCTGTTTGTGCAGCTGCTGACGACCCGAGCAGGAACACAAAAACATCCGAGCACACAACAACAACATGTGATACAACTGACGGGTTTAAACCAGCTAAAACCACACGCTGATCACGTTGCTTATCAAGTAGGGTCCTGATGCAATCCCATGCTCTACAAACTGCAGCCCTCTCTAAAACGTTTATTTATTAAAGACATTTAAAAAAAAAAATGTTTTTTCTCTTTAGGCGATCAGCCCTAGAGATGTCCAGTAGAAGAGATGTGCGTGTTTGTACAGAGCAGAGGGAATGATTCTTCTATAAGAAGCTGCCGGCGAACATTAGCAGCACCCGTCTCAGATGTTTCAGAAACAACTGCTGTGTTCGGCTCACACCGGGTTCATGCAGGCTCAGAAATGTTCAGTTTGCAATGCATTGAGGTGAGCGGCAGTCAACCAAATTGTGGCTAGTGCTAGCCAGTTAAATGGTTCGTGGGGGTGTGGCCATTTCAAAGTGTGACACCTATTTGCCTAGCGGGCAGGAGGATACTGCATTGGTCGTTGATGGGAGGCATGTTAGAAACCTCCCCCATAAACATGATGCTGCTGTGTCAGCATACGGAGAAGGTATCAGCAGTGGGGCCAGCAGATTCTGCCCCAACTGAAGGCCACTAATTGCAGGATGAACAGTGGCTGATTGGGTCTGGCACCAGAAACCCTTCATCCCCACACCCTTTCAGGTTGTTTAGCGAGGCTAGAACTACTGGCGAGTTAGTGGTCAACCTTCCAGTTAGTGATGGGAGAGGAATGGTATCATCAGCTGAGCTCAGGGGGTGCTCTGCAAGTCCAAGATTCAAATGTCTCTTTTATAGCAACATTTGAAATTGGGTTAGATGGCTGGAGAACTCAGATGACCAATCCAGATTTTGGCTGGATTCATTGATGTTAGGACATAAGAACAGATTAATGATGGATGGATGGATGGATGGATGGATGGATGGATGGATGGATGGATGGATGGATGATAACATTAGCTGTGTTTCAAAGGTTAGCTAAGCAAAGCAAAGCAAAGTAAAAATAGTTATTTTATTTTTACATTTGTGGACAAATACCACATGTCGAATATGTCGCTCTTTATTCTTATTTCCTTTTATCTTGAATGAACTCTTGATTTTTGAACACCATAACGCTGCATATTCACGTCTCCGCTGTCCTTTTACCCCTTACTGCAGGTCCAAGGACGCGGAAACTCAAGAAGTCCAAGAGTGGCAAAGAGGACAAGCGGCCACGCACGGCCTTCACGGCGGAGCAACTGCAGCGGCTGAAGACAGAGTTTCAGGTGAACCGCTACATCACGGAGCAGCGGCGCCAGGCCCTGGCCCAAGAACTGCACCTGAATGAGTCCCAGATCAAGATCTGGTTCCAGAACAAGCGTGCCAAGATCAAGAAGGCCAGCGGCTTCAAGAACGGCCTTGCTCTGCAGCTGATGGCGCAGGGGCTCTACAACCACTCCACCACCACCATCCAGGAAGAAGACAAGGAGGACAGTGACTGAGGGTCCGCTGGACCGCGTACACGTGCACACGTGTTGTAAATACAGAACTCGAACATGAGTTTTGACAGAGACGATGAGGAGCTCGATGTGTTTCCTTGACTGCTAACGTTACCTGCCGGAAAAAAACCAAAGATTTTCAACAACTGAAGCACCGGTTTCATAACTCTGGTTCTGGAAATCAGAAATGTTTTATTTTTTTTTGGACTCCGTTCCCCAGAAAATAAACAAAAAGAAATGGATTAAGACATCAGATGATGCTGTGGCCCTCTGTGGGAACTTTTTATAGACTTTCTAATCAGAAACCCACAAACAAAGAGCATGAAAGAAAACCTTCGGATGCAGGTAAACGTGTGCACCACCGAACCAAAAAGCTGCGTATAATAAACATCAAATGGATCGGTTTCCAGAACTCAAAAATCCATATTCTATTCACAAGAGAACATAGAAAACATTTCAGATGTTTAAACTAAGAAAAAGTATTAAACAGATGTTCATCTAGTTTGCAGTTCTGAAAGTCTGGACTGGGAAGGGCCGGTTAAGACTCTCCGACCACAAGCTCATTAGATCTGAACGCAGAAATACAGATGTCACATCACCCCGACCCTGCCAAGTGGTCAACCGCTAATGTGTTCAAAATGATCAAACCTGGACAAATACTGTTATGCAGCCCCCACCCAGATGTCTGAACATCTGGATAATAATCTATGAGATAGAAGCACAAATATCTGTGTGAACATTCTCCACCTGAATGTTCACATATCCAGATATTCATCCCACTAAAATGCTAAAATATAACATAACAATATTTATGTCCATAAGTCACAGTTGGTAGTGTAACTACGAATCTTAGTGATACAATCTACGACGATCTTCTACGTAATCTCCGTCTGAATACTTTTAAAGGTTTCTGATTTGGTATTGGCTAAACAGCATCCAAACTGCAAAATACATTCAGCAGCATGTTATATTATTTACTGCACTAAAAAAATTACTACAGATAATAATAATACATTCTGTGTCTGAGACAAGCCCCACGTATTTATTGTAATGTTCGACCAAAACTCACAAGCCCTTAAATTACCTTTGAAGTGCTCAAGAAGCTGTGATGGACGCAGTGTGTACTTGAGCATTGTCTTGCTGAAAGATGTAAGACCTTCCCTGAAACAATCGTTGTCCTGGACACACCCTTCAACATGGATGGAGGCCAGCTGTCCACTCGGGAGACACTAGTACAGCTCCGGTAAACCGGCTGGTCCCTGTCTTCTTGTTTCAGGCTGGAGCTTTGACCTGGCTCGGTTCCTGGGCGTGTGGCTGAGCCCACAGCCTGACCTCCATTACACCACCACGCAGCAACGCTCACAAGCATCCTTGTCCCCTGCCCACAGAAATGTCTTTAAACGCTTCAGATCTTTGCCAGATGTTCCTCCAGGTGTTTCTTTTTAGTACCATGTAGTTTTCCAGCCTTTTGCGGCTCATCTCCCAACTTTTTTAAGACAACAAAATGGGCTGCTATTTTTCTTTAAATGGTAAAATATGGGTTTATGAGATTTGTAAATGATTATATCCTGGTTTTATTTACAGTTCACACAGCTCCAGGACTTCTCAGGAGGTCTGAATGGACCAGGACCTCTAAGAATCAACATAACTCTGTAGCTGTGTTATGAACAGCTGTAAAAGTTAACAGAATCACTTCAAGTTTTCATATTTTCAAGAGATTAGTTCCTCTGGTGTTTATGGAACAGAATATTGATGATTTTATCCTCTTTCCAGTCTGAAAGGACAGTTTTTGACCTGTCAGAGACAATGTTCAAATAAAACCTTTTCTACTCAAAGCCGCTCTTTAAAACCGACCCACTTCTTTCCAGTAAATGTTCACGCAGCGAGTGCTGGGGGAGGGGATATGTCTGTGTTCCTGGGGGCGGAGTCAGTTCTTAACATGGTGGTAAGAGGCTTTGTCCATTTTCCAAATCCAAAGAACAGGGATTTAAAATTATGTCTGTTGAAATAAGATCTGTTTCATAGCAAATAAAGCTGTTTACTCTGATTCCAAGACCTCTGCTTTCTTGGCTACAGTTCAAAACCACTGTTCTATCTCACAAGGTATGTATCAAGGCATCTAACACTTCAATGTCCAACAAAATTTTTTATTGATTGGTGTTTTGGGACATTGTCTGACCAGTTTATGTGGAAAGACGGAGCTAATCAATACACAAATGTCTGTTACGTTTAGGGTTAGGGTTATGGTACGATTAGGTTAGGGTAAGAGTTAGGGTAGGGTTAGCGTTAGGTTAGGATTACGGGTTTGGGTAGGGTTAGGTTAGGTTAAGTTATGTTTACGGGTTAGGGTTAGGTTAGGGTTAGAACAGGAAGGTGGAAGCAGTAATGTTGTGAATCAGCAGTGATCAGGTGTGGCTACAGTTGTTTTATTGGCTGGGAAGCCAAAGGTGCAGGGATTGCTATGTTTTTAAGAACTCTGTTGTACTTAAGAAAACAACCTGTTTTTGCTGCATGTGAAAAAAGGCTATTATTTTTACTTCCAAATGTATTGTTGAAGTCACGTTTTATAACTTCAGTAGACTGTTTTTTTCATGCAGGTTTTCGTCGTTCTCATCGAGGGCCATTTCTCTGCCTTTGTCATTTTGTTTATTTTGTGCTGCAGACTGTTGACGTCACATTTTATGACCTTGGTGGTTTGCTGTACTTCAGAGGCTTGTGGGGAGGACTAAACCTTCAACAACACAAATGATTCTCATAAATTTAAAATCTTCAGCTTTATTTATTTATCAATTCATTTCTCACAATACCCTGCCACAGCAGTGGGCCTTGTCTGAGTTATTCTAGAAAATGTTCAACTGGCAGGTAAAAAACATTTGTAAAAGTAGCACTTAAATTATAATTGGGACTGCACATGGTTGGAAAATTTCCAAGGAGTTTCCAGAAACACCCCACGGACCACGGTAAGTTAGGCTGGTAAAATATTCACATTTAAAACCTTCCAAGGCAACCGACACGTACTGATAGGAATAGAGTGGGAATCTGTGCTGAATTATCATATAAAACTATAAATTAAGTAGTTTGTTTGGTAATAAAGAACCATAAAAATATCAATAAACTGGATTTATGTATGAATCAAACTTTAGTGGAACACAGAAGGATGAATGAATGAATGAATAAATAAAATAAACACGTTCCTTAGAATTTCTCTCCCAAACTGAATTCACTTTTATACAATTCTGCACTGTTGTAGAGACCTGCGTGACCTTAATTACGCGTCCCGCCATACGTCAAGGTCCTGATGGGTTTAAAGGAATAATGTGCAAGAACAGGACGCCGAATGCAGACGGACTTCCAGAGAGAAACAAGTTTTTGCTCAGCGGCAACGAGTAGCTGCGTTTTGTTTACTCTGGGACGACAGCGGCGCCAGAACCAGCCGCTGGCGCCGGAGCTTCAACACCAAGATGCGGACTACTAAATATATATACGATCGTTAAGCTCCAAGTCTCTACTAGTAAATGATCTAATTACAGGGACCAAGAGTGATATTTTCTGTTTAACAGAAACGTGGCTACAGGAGAAAGAGTATGTTAGTTCAAATGAATCGACTCCGCTTCTTAAATCATCATATTCCTCAAAGCACGGGCCGAGGCGGAGGAGTCGCAGCAATTTATAACTCCAGTCTTCAAACAAAATCTAAACCTAAATGCGATTATAGTACATTCGAAGCCTCACACTTAGTCTGAAACTCCCGAGCTGGAAATCAGAGAGCCAGTTTTGTTAGTGGTAGTGTACCGGCCCCCTGCTGGTGCTTATCTAGAGTTTTTGTCTGAATTTTCAGATTTCCTATCTGGTTTATTGATCAGTACAGATTAATTCATCACAGTGAGTGACTTTAACATTCATATGGATGTTGAAAGCGATAATTTTAAATTAACTTTCAATTGTCTTCTAGAATCGATGGGTATCTCACAAAAAGTAAACAAACCGACGCACTGTTTTAATCATACCCTCTATCTCGTTCTCAACTACGGTGTTGAACCTGATAATCTGTTGGTGTCGCCTGTAAACTCCCTTTTAACCGAGCACTATTTAATAACGTTTGAATTTAATATTGTCAACGTTGAAGCGAAAAATAGGAGGTATTATTTTAGCAGATGTTTGTCCGATGAAGCTATTGCTAAATTTAGGGATGCCATTGTTCATCTTAAGATAGTGGAAAATAGAGAAGCAGTTAAGACCAGTGACCTAGGTTCTACCTCTGCAGATGTTGATTTCCTTGCTAGTAACACTGCTGATTTGCTGCACTCAGCTTTAGATTTGACTGTGTGCCAACTAGGATGGCTTCTGTTTTTGAACTGTTTATTTGAAGAAAATTGAGTTTCATCCATGCTTCTATGTCCTCCAGGCAGGTGGTGGGTGTGGATATAGAGTGGGAGGTAGAAGAAGTGGGGGTTGTTCTCATATAGAGCTGTGTGTCATCAGCATAGCAGTTATAGGATACATCGTGCCTGCTGATTATATTACCCAGGGGAAGCAGATAGAGCAGGGGTTAGCAATCCTGGTCCTCGAGGGCCGGTGTCCCTGCAGGTTTTAGATGTTTCCCTGCTTTAACACACCTGATTCTAATTAATCATCGTCATCAGCTTGTCATCCAGGGCTGCACAATTCTGTTAATGACACAGTCACTTGTATCATGGTGCAATGAAGCAGGGAAACATCTAAAACCTGCAGGGACACCGGCCCTCGAGGACCAGGATTGCCCGCCTCTGCGATAGAGGGTGAAAAGAATGGGGCCCAGCACTGAGCTCTGAGGGACACCACAGGTGACGTTCTGGGTGTATGATTTTGCTTTCCCCAGGGTAACGTATTCCGTTCTGTCTGACAAATATGAGGTGAACCAGTTTTGTATTTTATCAGAGAGTCCAATGGTGTATTTGAGATGGGGAAGGAGGATGTTGTGGTCAACTGTATCAAAAGCAGCTGTTAGGTCCAGGAGAAGAGATGAGATGGGAAACTGGTATCTGCTGCCATCGTGAGGTTATTTGTGACCCTGACCAGGGCTGTTTCAGTGCTATGGCCAGGGCGGAAACCAGACTGAAACTTCTCAAAAAAGTTATTGTCCTTGAGGTGATCGTGAAGTTGTGCTGAAACTGTTTTTTCCAGAACTTTGGACAGAAATGGAAGATTAGAAATGGGCCTGTAGTTGGAGAAAACTTCTGGATCCAGGGTGGGCTTTTTCAGTAGTGGTCTGATGAGAGCAGTTTTTTACGCAGATGGGATATGGCCAACCAGGAAGGAGTGGTTTATGATCTTGGTGATTAATGGAGATGGCAGAGCCTTTAGCAGAGTTGATGGGAAAGGGTCCAGAGCACAGGTGGTTGGCTTTGTGTTTTTGATCATATCCTCCACTTCCTCCTGTGTGACAGTGGAGAAGGAGCAAAGAGGCTGGACAAACTCGGATGGTGGGTCGGTGGTTGTGAGAGGCAGGACAGCAGTGGAGAGGTGCGAGCGGATGTTTTCAACTTTTTGTCGGAAAAAAGTGATGTGCATATTGCACCTACCGGTATGCTCAGTGGCCTCAGGATGGACAAGTGAAGGTAGTTTGAGAAGATGATTTACAGTAGAAAAAAGCTGTTTAGAGTTACCAGGGCTGTTGCTGATAATGCTGGAGTAAAACTTGGACTGTGCATCTCTCAGAGCTTCTGCATAGGCCGTCCTTTGCTCTCTATATGCCTGTTTGTGAACAGTCAGTCCATAAGCATTGAGCCGCTGCTCAATGACACGCCCAGCAGCCTTCATCTTGTGCACCTCGCAGGTTTACCAGGGTGCTGAGCGCGAGAAGGAGACTGACCTGGATTTTATGGGGCCGTGAAGGTCCAGAAGACTGCTCGGGGACTGGTTGTAGGAATCCACTGAGTCAGCGCCAGAGAGGAAGTCGGTACAGTCAGAGGAAAGAAGTTGAAGGTCCAGAGTCCATGTCAATGTTCTTAAAATTTCTGAAGTGGATCTGCCGCGTGGGTTCGGTGTGAGGAGAAGGGAAGGGCAACTCCATTGATATTATTTTGTGGTCAGACACACCAAGATCGTAAACCCATAGGATGGTGATGGGGGCGGAGTTTGTGATGTCCAGGTCGAGTGTGTGTCCCATTGAGTGCGTGGGGACATCAACATGTTGTTGTAGTTTGAGGGAGTCCAGTAGCTGAAGGAAATCAGCAGCAGTGTGGCATCAAGGGGTGTCAACATGAATGTTTAAATCTCCCAGGATTATGGCATTTGCTGATGTAGCGTTGTGAGGAGATCAGACATTTCAAGAATAAAAATGGAGTTGGGTTTAGGGGGCCGGTAGATGAGGAGAACAGTCATGGGAAAAGGGGGCTTACATTTGAATGCAACACACTCACAAGATGTTGTTGTGGGCAGCAGGATGGGGGACAGCTCCAGGTCCTGTTGGTGGATGACTGCTAGGCCACCACCACGGCCAGTGCTGCGTGCTGCCTCAAGGTAACTGTAACCGGGGGGACAGGCTTCATTGAGGGCAGAGTAAACTTCTTGCTGATGCCAGGTTTCAGTTAGGGACATTAAGTCCAGTCATTTCTCCCTGATGTGATCTTCAATCAGGGTGGATTTATTGCTGATGGATTGAGCATTGAATAGTTCGATTTTGACTGACGAATGGGGGATGAATCTCTGTATAAGCCGCAGAACACTGAAATCCGCTCCACGCAGACTGGGGTCCACTCCATGTATATCATGCAATGCGGTACGCCGGGATTTTGACCATAGAGACGGGATGTTTGTAGCAGAGCAGTTGTGACTATGGTGTTCCGCAGGGTTCAGTGCTAGGACCAATCTTGTTCAGTTTTAACATTTAGCCATTGGGAAGGATAATCCAGAATTACGGCATACATTTTCATTGCTATGCTGATGATACGCAGCTCTATTTGTCAATGAAGCCGGATGAAACAGAACCGTTAGTTAAACTTCAGGCACGTCTTAGGGACATCAAGGACTGGATGTCCGGAAAGCTTTTGCTTCTAAATTCAAATGAAACAGAGGTTATTATTTTTGGTCCAAAGCATTTTAGGAAGGGATTAGATAGTGTTGCGATGGCTTCTACTGCAACTGTGAGAAGCCTTGGTGTTGTTTTCATTCAGGATTTGTTGTTTAAACCATATATTAATCAGGTTTGTAAAATAGCATTTTTCCATCTCCGTAATATCGCAAACATTAAGAAAATCCTCTCGCAGAGTGATGCAGAAAAACTAATTTGTCTGTTTGTATCTTCTAGACTACATTGCTGTAATGTGTTATTAGCAGGATGTCCAAGTAATTTGCTGAATATCCTCCAGCTGACAGGAATCAACAAGAGAGACCACGTCTCTCCAGTGTTAGCTTCGCTCCATTGGCTACCCATAAAATTCAGAATCCAATACGAATTGTATTACTTGCGTATTAAGCCCAATACGGCTCCGCGATATTTGCAAGACCTGATAGTACCATATGTTCCTAACAGAGCTCTCCATTCTCAGAGTGCAGACTGCTGTCTACGTATCTGCTTATATAGTTATATCTGCAGTGCACTAGCTAGCCATTGTGGCTGTGTCTCTCCTTTCTCTGTTCTTCATTCTCTCTTCATTCTCTCTCGCTCTGCCCAGCTGGCCTCTGGCAGAAAGGTAAACTCTTATGAGCCATGTCCTGCTTAAGGTTTCTTCCCTCCTAAAGGGGAGTTTTTTACCTGCCACTGTTTTGTAATAATTGCTCGGGGGTCATGTTCTGGGTCTCTGGAAAGCACCTAGAAACAACTTCTGTTGTAATAGACGCTATATAAATAAAATTGAATTGAATTGAAATTGAAGCAAGCTAGGAGCTAAGAATGCTAAACACCAGAATCAAAGCTCAGCATTCATGAGCCAGTTTGTCCAAGCAGAAACACAATCCACGTCGCCTCAAAGCAAGAGAATCCCATCGAATTCATGCGGTTTGTTAATGGTTAAATACAGAGGCACTGATGACAGCAGCTACGCTGAAACATCTGTCTCTGGCAGTCTGATGGCACCAGAACGCTGATGTGGACCAGGACGAAATCCAGGCTCAGCTAGTAAAAGGACATTTCCAGATGTGTAGTCGGCTGAACAGCTGGAATAATTCACAGCTGATGCCAACAAATGAACAGAAACATCTGGATAAAGAAAAAGGAATGACCAGGAGAGAAGGTCAGACGCATTTACCTTCAGTGGGAAGATTTGGGTGAACGATGGTGTCCTAACCATATTAAAGTTCCCTGTTACACACTGCAGCTTTTAATAAGTAATAAGTACTATTTTTCCAGTTCAACTGAGTCATTTCTAAGTCCTCATACTACTGTCCTGTAGGTTTAAATAACTTTAACTCTTAGTACCAAACTAATTAGGTTTAACTGAATTACGTTAACTTAGTTAAGTATTTTGCTATAGTTAATATTATTACTATGTTCTTACTATGTTATTACTAGTCATTTTGATCCTAATCAAACTTTAACGTAGCAACTGTTAACGTCCAAACAACTCAGCAGGTCTTAGTTATTAACTTAATTTTTTTTTTTTACTTTTTATTTAAACATTTTAAACATTTTACAGAACATATTGTGACATATGACTTCACATCAAACAGAGTAAGTGACTATAGAGCAGACCAGAAATGAATCTGCCAAAAGCAAGGTAAATTAAAGAGCCACATAATTGTAATATTAAAAATAATAACGGTAACAATGACAGAAGGGAAAATATCTATGGATAGTGGCTGAGCAGGATTTTATAAAAAGGAACTACCAACAGTACTCCCTCACATTATCCCATCCATTAAACCCCCAGGTATCTTGAAATGCAGTTATTAACTTTAAATCAATGCAATTTGAACGCGTTAGACATTGACAGTGTTTTTTTTAAATTAAATGACATCATATCTAAAAATAGGTTTAGTGTTCTTAACTGGTATCAATTTTACTTAACTAAGTTGAGGGATTTTTCTTACCTAATTCTGGCTGACCAATTATTAACTCTAACTTTGTGATTTTAAGGCCTAATACTAAACAAGTAGTTTTGGATAATTTTCATAATTTTCATTTCAAATAACATAAACAAAGGTTGTTTTTTTTTTATGCCCAACCTTAATTAAGTATGTGTGCTTGGTTACCTTTAACCTTGTAATTCTTAATTCCAAATCCTAACCAAGTAGTTGTTATTGATTCATTTTAACCAACCTAGTAGTCTGAATTATCCATCTTAAGTCTTAAGGGGAAACAATTTAAACATTTACAAAAATATTAACGAAATAAAGATGAAAAAGAAAATGACTGACTTTTAAACTGCATCAAAAGTGGTCCCTGCTTTGTAACGTCCCAGTGTAAATGCAGACACCAAACCCATCATTGGTGTAAATACAGGCACCAAACCATCATCATCGGAGGACTGAGCAGCCAGCGTTCACCGCCTCTGGCGGTAACTCACCGGTCTCATGTTGGGATTTGAAATGTTGCTGCCGGATAAAAGACAGCAGATAGCTCAAGGAGAATGTGGACGACCGCAGAGCTGCAACGGCTCTCACCGAGCTGCAGAAGGTCGTGAATGGAAATGTTTTCAGACACAAACACACTATCAAAATGAAAATGTGTTCATTTAACCACCAGAGAGCCAGAAAGCTGTTTCAGCTCAGATAAAACATACATCCACGACTGACAAGGCTTGAAAAATTACTGAATCTGCCCCTGCTTACCGCTGGAATCCTTAATAACAGGGTTTAGGTGTGGGAGTGTGCAGGACTGGTTCAGACCGCCACTGGTTCTGCTGAAACAAATTTAAACCGCGCTGAGCTACAGCACGTGATTCAGGAAGCAGAAGCCTGGTGACACGCGTCAGCAGGGTTGGGAGACAATCTCAGTCCAGGACCCGCCTGAGCTCACCCAAACACTTTAACGTTAACTTCAATAGGTATTTTTAATATTAACTAAATCATTTTAAATCGCTCCCGTCGTTACGCAACGACGGGAGCAGAATCTGAACGGCTCGTTAAAGTCACATGACACTGGAGGGATCATCCGGGCGGCTGTACAGACACTGCAGAATTTTGTCGCTTTACTTCTTCTCTGAGTTGGCAGGCTGAGGGGAGACCACTTTATATATGTTAAAGAAAGAAAAACGTGTTTTTCATAATAGGTCCCCTTTAATTTAATCTGAACAAGTTTGTTTATTGACTAACTTAATGTTTAATGGCTTACCCTAAACTGCTGCATGTTTTTGTGAGGGTAGTGAGGGAGATTAGTTACCCAAGGAACACGGAGAGAACATGAATCATCAGCCAATGGGATCAGAGGAACAGATAACAAATCAACATCACTTTATGCGTTATCCAGTGAGAGTGAAGACCTTTGCCTGCTGATGGCGCACATTCTTGAGTTCACGTGTACAGAAAAAAGACAGAAAAAATCACAGCTGATTCTGATTCGTCTCAGAGACTTGGGATCCCATGAATCCAGAGGAGTTGACCGGACTTTGATTTATGAGCAGAATCGAACCACTGATTGAGGACAATGATTTCCTTTGTCTTAGTGGTGTTTAGAATCAGGGTTGTTCTCTGTGCACCACACAGACTGCAGCTCCACCTCATCCAACTCATCCACCTCATTCCCTCTGGAAATGAACACGGTGGTATCATCAGCATATTTATGATGCTGTTGTGGGGTTGTGGAGATGCAGTTATGTGTAGAGAGTGTAGTGTAAGCGGTTCAACACACATTCCTGAGCAGCCTGTGCTGAGGCTGATGGCTGCGGTTCCTCTACTGACCACTAGGGTCTGGATCCATTAACCTCCAGGTTTATATGTTCAAATTAACAGCAGAAATAAACATATTTACAGTCTGGAATAGAAACCAGTTTTGGTTTCTATAGTTACATGTCACATCCATGACAACTGTTAGTTAGTATATGAAACAGTTTTTTTCATGATTGGGGGTGTGGTATTTTGTGGTGTGAACACCTAGCTGTCATCATTTTGGCGACAGACTGCTGTAAACAGGCAAACCAGAAGACAGCTGGCCGTACAGCTTCAAGCTCGTTGGCTGCTCGCTCTGGAAGCGGCCAGAGCATCCAGCTCTTCCAGAAAGTGGCCCATTTTGACTCAGCTAGCTGACAGTCCCAGCTTCGTTTCAGCTATCGTTTCAGTAACGTCACGAAATGAGGATTGACGGACAAATTTGACCAGAATGAATATGAGTTACATCATGGACTTAACCAAGGATTGGGCGGAGCCAGCTCCTCCAGATGGCAGTGACGGCAGATGTCTGTATGTGACGTCACAGATGGGTTTGTCCGGTTGTTTCCATCCAGTGTACGGATCTGTCCAGTGAACACCTCTTTTGTATACTGGTTATTCTTTCTGGAATATCTCTACTTTTTCCTTGTCTCTGACCACCCCTCTCCTCCCACCTACCAGGGTTTACGAAAACGGGTGAAAAATGGAAGATGGCTTCTGTGTGAAGACTCTTCTCTGATCCCTGAAGTGAGGCGACGTTCTGATGACATTTATGTGAAACCGTCAACAATACACACAAGAAAAACCAGATGAAAACATCTTTGCACTGGATGCCAGCAATTGTCTTCATTAACGATCAGAGATACCCAAACAGAAGATGAAACAAGCCACGCATGTACGCTATTTCAGGGGTTATGTCACATTTGAGGCAGACAATGCTGAGTTGCTCTTGTCTCTGGAAAGCTGGTCTTGTGTATGAAAGAATGAGACAGTGGTCTTTGGTCTTTGTCTTGGTTGAGTATGTAAAAGCAAAAGCTGCACACCTGGTGGAACTGGTGGAAAAAATCATAGAACTTCAAGATACAAGTGCCTTGTACCAGACAATGCTGTAATCGAAGATCAGAACTCAAACTCAGGTTTTTGGGTGTTAATCTGGCGTGCACATGGAGGAGATGGATTTCATCATGTGCCTGTGGAAGACCACCCTCCACAGCGATGTCTGTGACTGATTTACAGACACCAGCTGGATTTACTGACCACTGGGAGGTCCAGACAAACTGTTAACTGAGACCCTCAAAACCTGCTGGTGTTTTGGAAGAGTGGACCATCTGGAACAGGTATGAATGTTATTCATGAGAATGTTGAAGTTGTATTCACCTTCTTCTGCATGTTCAGCTTCTGATTTGGTCCTGGTAATACAAAATGGACCTCAGAGCTTCACATACTATCTCTGTTGAAGGTCTATTGACTCCATCTGGAAGGAGTTACACAGGTGTGATTATCTGAGGTCAGGATGGACCTCTGGAGCTCTGAACATCTGGATCCAATGTTACACGTCTGACAAACAAACACTCATACGTACAAACACAGACCTGCCTCCAGGAAACCCAGAACCCTTCTACTGACAAAAAGAGTCAGCTTTAGTGTTTGATATGCACTAAAGTTTCTACAGTCTATAGAAAAAGTATGTGAACCGTGCAGAAAACCACATGCAAAGATAGATCACACACTTACAACTCCAGACAGCTCTTGATGACATCTCCTACAACATATGTGGTTGAGCGAAGGGTTTGAAGTGAAACTGCTCAAGACAAGAAAATGTATCCACAGTGACAGTGATTTTAAGAGTGATGGGAAACAAAATGTTCTACTTAAACAGACAAGAGACAAGTCTGTGCATTTATTGCAGTAGCAGTCAAAGACAGGAACAGAACTGGACAAACACTCGTGTCATCGTTCCTGAAGAATGTGATTGAAGCTCAATTTTCTGAGGTCTGGTACTCCACCCAATGCGGTTTAATCTAAATGGTCAGAAAAAAACTGATGGAATGATCAAGCTTAACTTGTCCTAACCATTGTAAGGTAGCTAATGTTATATTGCACCCATCCATCCAAAAACTTCCTCTTGTCTGGATTCTCCATCCATCCATCCACCCATCCCCATGTCAGATCACACTACAAAACCGACATCTGAATCTTGTGTTAGCAAAGCTCTTCCTGAGCTACTGCCTATGAACTCACCAGCCACGTTGTTAGGTGCAGCAGGTAGACCTGACAAAGTGCCCTATGAGTCTATTTTCACCAGCTGCAAGTAACTTGCTAGCCAACGGCTAGCCATGGTCTGACTAGGCACAGCCTTCTAACCAAAGGTTAGCCATGGTGCAACTAGCCACAGCCTTCTAACTTGTCTCTAGGCGTTTCCAGAGACCCAGAACATGACCCCGAGCAAAGACTAGCCATGGTCCAACTAGCCACAGCCTTCTAAATAACGGATAGCCATGGTCCAAATATCATTATCACAACACAATCATTCATATTTTAAAGACTGGTTTCAGTTCTACTAGTCTTGGTTTCAGTTCTGCTAGTCCTGTTTTCAGTTCTAGTCCTGGTTTCAGTTCTAGTCCTGATTGAAGCTTGGATAATCCTGGTTTCATTTCTAGTCCTGGTTTCAGCTTGGCTTGTCCTGGTCTCGGGTCTAGTCCTGGTCTCAGGTCTAGTCCTGGTTTCAGTTTTACTAGTCCTGATTTCACCTCTAGCCCTGGTTTCACTTCTGGTTCTGGTTTCCGTTCTAGTCCTGGTTTCAGCTTGGCTAGTCCTGATTTAAGGTCTTCTTTTCCTGGTCTCAGTTATAGTCTTGGTGTCAGTTCTACTAGTCCTGGTTTCAGTTCTAGTCCTTGTTTCAGTTCAGTTGATGGGGTAGGTGGCTCAGTTGGTAAAGCACTTGCCCGTGAACCTGAAGGTCAGTGGTTCAAGCCCTAGTTCCTCCTGTGTTCCCCCAAAGTGTCCTTGGGCTGAATCCCCAGTTGCTCCCGGTTGTCAGGTCAGTGCCATAGCATGGCAGCTCTGCCGACAACCTGTGTGTGTGTGGGTGAATGTCTACAGTGCAAAGCGCTTTGGGACTGTAGGAGTACAGCTGGAAAGTGCTATATAAGTGTAACCCATTTAGTCATTTAAACTTTTCTATTAGTCCTGGTTTCACTTCTAGTCCTGGTTTCAGATCCACTATCCCTGGTTTCAGTTCTACTTGTCTGAGTTTTATTTCTGCTGGTCCTGGTTTCAGCTGTAGTCCTGGTTTCAATTCTGGTCCCGGTTTAACTTGCTCATTATCATGATGGCTTAGCATAAGCTAAGGTAATAATAGCAATACCTGATTAGTACCACAGGTTAGCTTGACTCAGCCAAGCTAATATACCTAACTTGAGGTGACTTAGCTAAAGAGGACATGTTCCAGTCACCTTCCAGGTCTGGTTAGTGCAGCCATGTTCTCCCTTTGGGTGTAACTGGGAACCTGTGGGTGACCTCACAGTGTCCAGTTCTCCTCTTCCCTGAAGGGCAGCATTCACAGTAAACAAGAGCTGAGTATATAAACAAGAAAATAAATGTGGTTGAGGATAAACGAAAGCTGCAGATCAGTGGTGGGCCATGTTGTCATCAGAGTTGCCATGGAAACGAAACTGAACCTGGTGAGTTATGTTTTGAAGCAAAGAATACTGGGTAGAAATCGCTGGGTTATTTACAGTGATACTGCAGAAGGTCACCGTGTCACATGACATTAGAGGCTGGCAGGATGAGGACAGGTGTGACCGTGTTTCCTCCCCTGCCGAGGTGGACCGTGGTGAATCTGATTTCCTCTTCAGACCGGCTCCAAATATTTATTTGCATTTCCAACCAGGAAGCTGCTGGAACAGTTTAGTTCATGAGTTACTGGAGTGTTACAGTCCAGAAATGTTAGCCATGCGGTGAAAACATGAATAAGGAGAGAAGACACGAAGTCACGCATGAATACCAGCAAGCCGACGAGAGCTAATCAGATTCACACACAGAAAAACATCCTAGAGTATCCAAGATACAAGGATGAGAACCTGAACCATGTCAGTTTAAGCCCTTTGATTTAAAAAATGGAATCAGAGGAAGCAAGAAAATTTTTTATTACCTTTAACTCCCCAGACATAAGCAAACACCTTCTCCTGTTGTCTGTCAGCTGGTCTCTTCAGGGGTGTCCATAGCCAATCATCCGTCTCCATCTAACGCTCTCATCTGCATCCTCTCCTACACCAACTAACTTCATGTCCTCTTCCACTACGTCCACTAAGCTCCTCTCTGGTCCTCCTCTAGACCTCCTTGGTGGCAGTTCCAGACTCATCATCCTTCTGCAGATGTATTCACTGTCCCTCCTCTGAACATGTCCAAACCATCTCGGTCTGGCCTCTCTGACCTTCCCTCCAGAACATCTACCATGTACTGTCGCTATAATGTTCTCCTTCCTGATACTGTCCATCCTGGTGTCTCCCAAAAGCAAACGTCAACATCTGAACCTCTGCTAACTCCAGTTCTGCCTTCTGTCTGCTCCCCTGTGTAACGGTAACTGCTCAATACGGCGCTCCCTGCTGGCCAGCTGATCTCAGATCTGGTCTGTTCTTTCCACATTACAGATGAGTTTATGACATTTCATGAACATTGGTCATACACGTTTCTGAAAACTGACCTCTGAAGTTTGTTTGGTTGTTAAGAAGGGACTTTAGGCTCCAACTTACTGAAGTCCTGTACAAGGTAACCAGTTTTTGTTTTAGCTTAGCTTCATGAGATCCTAACCCATGATGATGACAGAGTTACTTCTCTCTACCATTCCCACTTTTTCTCTCAAAGTAAAGGGCTTGCCAGAACAAAACAGTCTGCAAAGGTTTTACATCTGATGCAATGAGAGCATTCACACCTATGGACAATTTAGAATCACCCATTAACCTGTAGTCATGTTTTTGGACTTTGGGGGCAAGCCAAAAAACCCAGAGAGGACCCACACAGGAACCACATGAAGAGGACATAAAATCACCAAGACTTGTGCTGGGAGTTGAACCAGGAACCTTCATCCTGTGAAGTTACAGTAATGATCAAGTGTTCCAGAAGAAATGACACCAGAACTAGTAGAACTGAAACCAGGTGTAGAAGAACTGAAAGCAGGACCAGTAGAGCTTTGTGGCAAGGTGGAGGAGCTGCAGCCACTCAGGCTGACGGGACACAGGTGTGGCCCGTCAACCTCTCCACCCTGCCAGCCTTATAAGGGAGAGACAGAGAAGCTGCAGGGTCGGAGGAGCTGCTGCTGAGAAGCTGCTGCTGCAGGTCGTGGTGCTTGTGCACGTGCACGTGTGTCCTGGGTGTGAGGGTCCGGTGGATTAAATAAAGGGTTCTGAACGAAAACTCTGTGTCCTCTCTATCCTGTCGGTCGGGCCCCGTAGCACTCGCCCTGCTACAAGCTTAAACCAATACTAGCAGAGAATAAACTACCATAGAACTGGCACAAGAACTTACGGAGCTGGAACCAGAACTAGTAGAACTAAAACTGGAACGACTAGAGCTCAAATCAGATCTAGTGGAGCCAAAACATAAACTAATCAACTGAAACATGGACTAGTAGAGATGAGACAGGATCTAGTAAAATTAAAAATAATACGAAAAATTATTAAAATAACCCAGGTTTCCTGTTCAGCACTTCAGTTGTTTATGTAATAATTGGTCGAGGGTCGTTTTCTGCTCTCTGAAAACATCCTGGAGACAATTTGCATTGTAATGGACACTTTATAAATAAATCTGAATTGAATTGAATTGAAGCATCGTTACAACAAAGAAATGATTTACTAAATACTAATATCCTTATTTTTTGTGCTAAGTTTAGTTTGAAATGCTTTTATAACTTTTTCCATATTGATCTGCAGTAACAATTTCTTCTCTAAGACCACTGCTGATGTCTTTCCCTCTTGGTATGAATACTTCAAACCAGCAAACATGCTATTCTGAAAATCTTCACAGTTGCTGATAATTAGTTCATAAAGTGCTGGACTTGGCTGCTACTTTTAAATCCTGCGGAAGATGTAGCAGGTACTTAGGATTGCCCACAGGAAATAAAGAGTAGACGTTCTGCATACAGGACTTTCTGATGCGAAAGGTGAACCATAGAGGATGGAGCTAGAGATGGAGCTTGATGACCTGGTGGGATGTAGAAAAATGCAGCGTTTGTTTCTGCTGGCAGCGACAGAGCAGCGATTTTTCATCTGTTATCTGCAGCATCGGTGTAGGTCACTGAGGCGGGGTAAAGTCTTCCTGCTACCTCCATAATGACAGGCCTTCCGCCCCGCCTCCTTAAAGGTCAGAGCTAATTCTCGCCATCATCATCGCTGACAGTCAGCCAGCAGGAAGATCAGCCTCCAGAAGATCACGAGGATGGACCGTGGGCTGGTTTCCAACACTTTTCGGTAAAACAAATGGCAGGAAGAAGAGAGAAGACACAGCTCGTTAGAGGACAAGCGTCCAGAACGGTCTTGTAAAGGTCACCGCTCACAGCGCTCTTCAGCTGCTTCAGAGGTTCAGGGTTCAAAAGCTGCTTGTGTTTTAGGTTTACTTTCTTCTGCAGGACTGGCTCAGACGTGTTCTCTGGGTCTGTTACCAGTCCAAATCCTGGTCCAGGTCCAGAACTTGGCTCTGATCAGCCACTGATAAAGTCACGATTCTTGACTGCTTATTTATCGTATCAGTTATGTTTTTTTCCTTTTCCATGAATAAATGTCCCTTTCATAAAGTTATATATCATAAAATCATAACTTGTTCTGATTAAATTACTTTTTTATTTCTTGTATCGTAAGAAGCAGGAATACTAAAACTGGTCCTGGTACTGGAACCAGGAGTTTTCATCAAAGTACACACGTTTTCTTGTGTAATGTCAGTTATTTTACACAACACTACTATACACTATACACTGTGTATATGTGTGTAAGTATACGCATATACAGACGTATACAGACGTATACATGTTGTACTATTATTCAGTATTATTATTTAAGATAAGATAATATGTACTTTATTGATCCCAGAATTGGGAAATTATTGAATTATGAAAATATTATAATAATATAATATTATTTAGTACTATTATGTAGTACTTTTATCCAGTACTATCATGTAATACTGTTATCCAGTACTATGATGTAGTACTATTATCCAGTACTATTATTTAAGATAAGATGTACTTCATTGACCCCAGAATTGGGAAATTATAATTAATTTAATTATCATCAAAATATCATATTATTATCCAGTACTATTATGTTGTACTATTATCTGGTGCTATCATGTGGTACTGTTATCCAGTACTAGCATGTAGTATTATTATCCAGTGCTATTAGGTAGTACTATTATGTAGTACTAGTATCCAGTACTATCATGTAGTACTATTATCTAGTACTATCATGTAGTACTGTTGTCCAGTCTTATTAGTACTATTATTTTGTACTATTACCCAGTTCTGTTATCTAGTACTGTTATCCAGTTTTATTATCTAGTTCTATTAGGTAGTACTATTATGTCATGTAGTACTCGTATCCAGGACATTATGTAGTACTATTATCCAGTACTATCATGTAGTATTAGTATCTAGTACCATTATGTAGTACTATTATGTAGTAGTATTATGCATTACCAGCTTTTTTCAGAGAATTTGCTATTTGCGATGCGATGCTATTTGATGACTGTTTATCTCATGACTTGGTGGTGTCTTTGCTGCTGAAACGGCGCTTCTCTTTGGCTGTGATGCGGTTGTGCCTGTGCTGGTCTTCTACTTTGTTACACTCCCAGCTCGTGATCTTTTTCAGCGGTGGAACCAGGAAAGGTCATGCCCTTTGAAACATCAGTGGGGGGGTTCTGACTCCGCCGATGACCGCAGAGAGGGTGGTTCTTAAATCCTGCATCCTTTCCTGGAAACATTTCAGATAAAACCTGCCAGGAAGTGTCCAGCAGCATTCTTCCACGCCCGTGACTCAGAAGCTCTGGACTTGAACGGACCTCGAGGACCTGCGGGCAGCGGCTCGGCATCCGCCTCTTCCTTCAAGACGGCAGCAGGCGCCGCCACATCCCCTATTACCCATAAATTCCAGCTTGAACATCAGCTGAGGCAGACGCTGATCTTATCAGCCCTGTCTTCTGCTCAGGTGATGGTGTGAAGTGATGACCCGCCTACAGACATGTCCCCTCCAGCGATGACACAGGGCTCATGGGATAATAACCAGGACTGTCTGCACAATTGATGACATTAAAACTCAGGAACGTTCTGGGCTTCAGATGCTTTTACTAAAACCACACAATCAGCAATAAGTACATTATACAACAATAAGTACTTTATACAACAATAAGTACTTTATACAACAATAAGTACATTATACAACAATAAGTACTTTATACAACAATATGTAAATTATACAACAATATCTACTTTATACAACAATAAGTACTTTATACAACAATATGTATTTTATACAACAATATGTATTTTATACACTTATATCACCAGATGCAGGGAAAGGCTAAAAAAGTTAAAAATATATATAATTACGAAATATAAACAGTATAAACATTGGAATGAAAATAACAGTAGTGCAGTATGGGAAAGAAAGAAAAACAGTGCAAAAAAGCAGGTAGGATGTGTGTAAGGTAGATATTGCACATGTTATTGTCCGTTGCTACTGGTTGTAGAGTGTGATGGCAGCGGGGAGGAAGGACCTGCGATGAATAAATACTTTATACAACAATAAATACCTTATACAACAATGAGTACTTTATACAGCAATAAGTACTTTATACAACAATATGTATTTTATACAAAGATAAGTACTTTATAAAACAATACGTACTTTATAAAACAATAAATATTTTAAACAAAAATAAGTACTTTATACAGCAATATGTATTTTATACAAATATAAGTACTTTATAAACAATGAGTACTTTATACAAAGATAAGTACTTTATAAAACAATAAGTACTTTATACAACAGTAAGTACTTTATACAAAGATAAGTAATGTATACAACAATATGTATTTTATACAAAAATAAGTATTTTATACAACAATAAGTACTTTATACAACAATATGTACTTTATACAAGAAGTACTTTATACAACAATATGTACTTTATACAACAAGTAATTTATAAAAGTACTTTATACAACAATAAGTACATTATACAACAATATGGACTATATACATACATTTTAACCGCCATTCAGGTGTGTTAACACAATGCCAACAGGGAAAGACATCATGTGATGTCTGACTCACCCAAACAGATTAAATGAGGCAACCATCAAGTTTTTGTTGTCACCTAATATTATGTCTCGATGACGCAGCTGAAAACAGCATGTTCTGTAATTGTACTAAAAGATCGCTGAGACCTGCTCTGGATCCGCCTCACAGGGTTTGAAGGAGGGAAACCCCGAGCGCAGGTAACCCCGCCTCACAGCTCCTGCAGTCCTCACAGATTGCTGACCAACATGTGGTGCTGACTGAGGGCAGGTGTGTTCCCGCTGCATCCAGGCCTATTCACTCCAGATACTTGGCCACTTTTGTATTGACTGTGGCACTGGCTGGAGACAGAGCGGAGCTCCTGAATGTCTGGACCCGGTTTGGGGTCTGTATGATGTGTCGTTCTCGCTGCTCGGACATTCTTAAGGCAGAAAAGGTTCTGCTGATTCTTCCACGTGAAGGCTCAGCAGAACCGGCCTCATGACTTGGTTTTCCTGGTCTCAGATGTCCGTTTGTCTGCACTCCTGTGTTTAGAGTTTGATGTTTCCTCTGATCCCAGCAACATGTGGAGAAACAAAGACCGGACCAATGAGCTGGAGTTTACTGGGAACCAGCGTTGGTTCTTGGCTCGTGTTGACATGTTCGCTGCCTTCTGGAGGCGGTTGGAAGCTTTTCTGGCATTTGAAGTGCTGTGGGTTTGGTTCGGGGGGCGTTCAGCTCCAAGTATCTGCAGATCAGTGATGTACGGCCGGGGACGCCCCTCCAGGGCATGAGCTGCTCTGGAGATGCTATCAGCTGCCAGGATTCCTGGCCCAGTTCTGGAGGTCAGACTCGCTGGCTGCACTTTGGAGGGAGCGTGAGCGTGCATCATAGCCATGCACTTTCATATGTGCTTGTTGCTTCATTTTTATCCGATCACCTTTTGTAAATATACGGAATACAAATATAACCCCAGACCAGGGGACAATGGGGCTAGACTACATTTATTTGATCTTTTATTACTTTTCAGACAATTTGAAACCAACATATTTCATGACTTTTCCAACAGGTACCCTCCACTTGTGAAAAATGATCCAACACAGAAGTGTTAAAAGTTACAGTTCTTCTGACAACTAGGGTCTGGCTCCAGACCTGCAGGTCCTCTACTGACCAGTAGGGTCTGAATCCATTGACCTCCATGTTAATCCGTTCAACTTTACAGCAGAAACAAACATATTTGCAGCCTGGTACAAAACAAATTCTGTCGCCATAGTTACAGTTCATATCCATGACAACTGTACGGGTTGTTTTTTTTATGGACCTCATCAACTGTATTAAAGGAGCATGAGGCTCCTTTTAAGAAATGAGACTCTCTAGCGCCACCCTTCACCACGACGGCCGTCGGGGGTACTGCAGTCAACAGTGAAGCCGGCACGGGAGAACGGGGAGAATGTGAATGCAGCGTCATGTGACGTCACATCCGCAGCCCAGCGCGGGAAATTCGGGACCGAATTGCAGCACATTTTGCAGCACACAGCCTGTTCAAGGCAAAGGAGAGATACACTAGAGGGCTCATTCTTTTGGGTTTGGAACGCTTCATCTGACATTATTACTAGAAATCTTAAAATGTATACGGATTTTTTTCATAAATCTTGCCACAATCCGGCCTCAAGCTCCTTTAAACCACATCCAAGCTCACATATGAATCTGGGCCTTATATGGGATCGTCTGCAGGTTCCATGTCGGCTCCAGGTGAATTGTTCCTGATGGTTCTGTTCTGTACATGGGTGATGAACGGACCCAACAAGGGAGATTTAATAGAGTCCACTTTGATCTACCACATAAGAGAACCCAAGTAGGCAAGTCACAACATGGAACGAGAGGTAAATCTAATGTTCCTCTTTGTTACAGAGCACAGACCTGAATGTAGAATTAAAGAAGCAGAGGTATTCGTACAGAGCCTAGTGGTACTCCTCAGTATAGTATATGTTTCCTTCTTTGCCTCTGAGCAGCCACCCCTACCGGATCTTTTATCTGTCTTATTTTAATGTTTTATTTTTTCTTATTGATGTTGACTTTTTCACTGTAAAGCACTTTGGTTGGCCAGAAGCTTTTACATGTGCTATAGATAAAGCTGACATTAACAGTTTTGATGAAGAAATATACAAATGCCTCCATTCTTTTTTTTAGGAGCTTGGAAGTTTGTTTATTGTATTCAAATTTACAAAATAGTTAAATTTCTTTCTGATTTGGGGTTTATTTCCTGCTGAGGCTGTAGAACATGGTGATGGAGCTGGGATCAGACAGGTTGTTATGCACTTCCTTCTTCTCCAGTTTGAGGTTTGGTGGGGAAGGGGGGCAGCTCGTGACATCACACGGCCCGCCTCCACAGACACTGGAGGAGCTCATTGTTATCTCTTCAGTTGCTATCCATCCCCGGGCTAAACCCCACCGATCTGCCAGCATCTGCCAGTGATGGATGTCTAGCTACAACTAGCACCAGCGTTTTCGTACATGCAGACAGGAAGTGACAGCATGTCTCATAATTAGGATGCTGGATGCCGCAGGTCATTTGGACATCACATACAGAAGCATCAATCACTGAGCAGATCAGCTGTTGATCAGTGAGCTGAGTTGAAGGCCAGAAGGATGGATGGTGGTGTCCAACTGAGTCCCTGAAACAACCTAATCATTTCATTATTATTCATTTAAATTATTCTTACTGAGACGTGTTGCTGCCATCAAACTCAAGATTTATTTCAATTCGTCTCAAAAGTACTTTATTGATCCATCAACTCATCCATCCATCCACAAACACATCCATCCACTCATGCATTCATCTTTCCATCCATCCATTCTTCCATCCATCCATTTGACCAGAGGTCCAAAACCACCTCCCACTTGTCACTACAGATCTACCAGGAGGATACCCAGGTGTTCCCAGACCAGCTATAATCTCTCCAGTGTGTCCTGTGTCTGCCAAGGCTTGCCCTTGGTTGAACATTCCTAACCCTGGGTCTTGGGCTGGGGTTAGGGTCCCTGGAGCCAGACCTGAAGGAGGGGCTATACAGGTAAGGTTCCAAGTGTTTTTGGTTGAAGGCGTGAAACCTTGGTGTGGTGATTCTCACCTGCAGCAACTGGTGATTAACTCCATCAAATTTCCATTATAATAACTTGGAAATGGGCAATACATGACAACACTACTGCCCCACTAGCTACTGCTAGTTCGTTTGTAAACATCATTGTCCTTGTGAGTGTTTACCAGCAGCTGTGATTTGTTTTTGTCACGTCATACTTCTATGATGGACTTGCTTTTGCAGCCTCTAGTGGCCAATTGAGGAACCGCAACCAATCTTAGTTCAACATGAGCCTCAACCTGGAAGTTAGTGCGTTGGCGCTTGGTTTGTGTTTTCGGTTGTGTTTAGCCACAATGCCCTTCAATGTCTACTTCCTGCAATTGGACTGCTTGAAGCAGACCAAGACAAACGTTTTTAGGCAGACCAGAGTTCGCTTCTTTGAGCCATATCAGAATTCGATTTGGCCTTTATAC
The DNA here is from genome assembly GCF_033807715.1 of Cololabis saira. Lineage (NCBI taxonomy): Eukaryota > Metazoa > Chordata > Actinopteri > Beloniformes > Belonidae > Cololabis > Cololabis saira. The sequence goes on from NC_084592.1 coordinate 35,122,161, forward strand.
CTCCCTAAATCAACTGAACTCAAACAGTGCTGGTGTGAATGCTTCCTTACACAGTCTGCCAACTATTTTGTAATTGGGGTTTTAATTATGAACAATTTGCTATTCCTTTGCTATTTCCTATTCTACTTCACAAGAAAAAATACAGGATAACAATTGTGCTATCATTATTCAGAGTGAAGGTGTCTTATTTTTTCTTCTTTGAGGGTTGCTTCCAGTTAGAAACCTCTGCACCTTCTCCACTGTTCCATATGTAACAGAATCTTAACTATACAACATACATAATGCTTCCTTTAAGACATTTGATGACATCTTTCAAACTAATTCAAAATTGTAAAGATTTTTGATATATTTCCACCTACTTTCAAGGTTCATCCAGAGGACAGTCTCTAAGTTTTATGGTAGATTTTTTACGGAGGGACAGAATATCAACCTAAAATCCTGAAAAATACATATATAAAGGTCTAAAATTATTTAATCCCCGAACCAAAACATGACTTATGGAGTCAGCAAGAGGGACTTGGACTTGGTCCACTCCTCTGCAGATTGGTTTGAGGCCCCAGGATCCATGTCTGAAGACTATCTTCATGACCTTTGTGCCTTTCCTGACTGCCTGTTTCATTGTCTGGGTTGTAAATTATAGGTCACCATCATGTTGGAAGACCCATCCTCCATGCCCCGTCCTCAGTGTTGAAGGAAACTGAAGGAAGGACGTTCTCATGCTGTTCTTGGTGAATAGTCAGGATTTCTGTCCCTCCAAATATGGCATCCCATGAAGCTCCATTTTGGTCTCAACTTCCCAGATCGTGTCCTCACACCTCTGAAAAATTCCGATGTTCCCTTGCTAACTTGAGACTGGCTCATAGGTTAACATTCCTCATCATTCTTGTGGTGAAGCCAGATCTTGTATCGCACTTCAGACCAAGTTGAGTTGAAAATAATATTTGTTTTTTACTTAATATTCTCTACCGTCACAGCACCTCACAGAGCTTCCTGCTAATGGTCTTGTAACCTCTCCCAGACTTGTGAAGGTCTACAGGCTGGATCCCGATGTCCTTGGACAGTTCTTTGGTCCAGACCATGGTGGTGGAGAGGTTGGAATGAAGACAGGTGTTTATACACATTAGTTGTGGGTTGGGGTTTCTTCTTAAAGGTACCGGACTCATTCCTGCTCTCGCTGTGTAAGCAAGAATTCCTGTTGGTTTATGGAGGCGTTGTAATCTCATTTCATTTTTATAAATATCTTCGTAGTTTTATTAGCTTTTTTAATTCTGACTTTCTTGATTGAAATTTTAAGCACTTGTAATTGATAATAATTCGTTCAATAATCGAATGGAAAATCAGCCGTTGAGGGATCAGCTGTCACAGTAAACTCTGGAATAACACAGTGTAACGTTCTGGTACGTGGAGGAAGAGGTGGAGCCCATCAGCCCATCAGCATTCTTCCTTCAACAAGCTCCCTCGTCTCTCCGTTGGGTTCATTCGTTGTACAGTAGTCAGAGGAAGCTCTTTGCCTCTGTGGATGGCTGGCGGGTGGGTGGGAGTTGGAATCTTTGGCCTTTTTCATTGGTTTGTAATGATTGTGGAGCACAGCAGCTAATAGGGCATTATCAGCGGCCCCCGCCTGGCCAGACAGCTGATTAATGTTGGAGGGGATGACACGGGGCTGGCCAGGGGGCCTGATGAAGGGCCGGTGGGATTGGAGGGGGCAGGATGATGAATGGGCTGCAGAGTACATGGCTGTGTCTCATTAGCACGCCACTGCTCTGCGCCATTGAGCTAATGTAGCGGATCGGAAAGGCAGGCCAGGGGTCCGGCCCACCAGGGGGGAGGGGGGCTATGAGGACCAGACTGAACCAACGCCACAGTTCCATGGTCACTGTGTTACATAACACAGTAAGAACATTACCAACTACAGGTCATAAAGGAGGACTGAGGGCTTCACATGTTCTTGTCATGCAGTTAAAAGACACAAGGCTCCATTCTAGAACATTTAATTTTCCATGAGTTCTTATCTGTCTGTAGTCATAGTCATAGACTGCACAAAAAGAACCAGACACACCCCTTGTAATGTCACACACAGGTATCTGAAGACTGATCTTGAAAACCCAACCCAGACCCTGCCAGCCCAACTCAGAACCTTCAAGCCCAACCCAGACATTCCCAGACCAACCCAGATGCTTCCAGCCCAACACAGAGCAACCCTGGCCCTTTCAGCCCAACCCAGACCCTTCCAAACCAACCCATAACCTTCCAGCGCAACCCAGACATTCTCAGTCCAACCAAGACCTTTCCACAGCCACACAGGTTCCTCACGTACTAACATACATTGGTGCTTAAGTCACCTCTACTTGGATTTGTGGGTACCGCCACACAAACTCTGTCCCTAACAGTTCCTATCTATAAAGCAGTGGAACTCGCGCTTATTCACCAGAACATGTTCCTCTGGATCTCCTGAAGTCAGGAGAGATTTAAAAACAATATTTCTTCACACGTTTGAACACTTGTGATTTACACAAGTGTCTCATGAAGATGTGTACACACATCAATGATTGGTTGTGATGAACACAGATGTCCATCACATGACATGAGATGAAGAAAACAGTGTTGATGATCAGATTAATGAAGAACAAGTCAGTTCTGGCGATGCATCTGCACCCCGACCCTGCATCCCGGATTATGGACTACCTCACCGGCAGGCCACAGTATGTCAGAGTGGATGGCTGGGCCTCTGAGACTGTGATCAGCAATACCGGCGCGCCTCAAGGTACTGTTCTGGCGCCATTCCTCTTCACTCACTACTCACTCACGACTTCCGCTACAACTCTGGTTCCTGCCACCTCCAAAGGTTTTCCGACGACTCCTCCATTGTTGGATGTATCAACAGCGACAACAAGGAGGAGTACAGAGGACTGAGAGAGAGCTTTGTGACATGGTGCAACAAGAATCACCTGAAGCTCAATATCAGCAAGACCAAGTAGCTGGTGGTGGACTACCAGAGGAAGAGGAGTCATCCTGTCACTGTTACCATCCAGGGAGAGGAAGTGGAGAGGGTGGACTCATACAAGTACCTTGGGGTCCACATCAACAAAAAACTGGACTGGTCATATAACACTGACGCCCTCTTCAGGAAGGGACAAAGCAGACTGTTCTTTCTGAGGCGTCTCAGATCGTTCAGCGTGTGCAAGAGGCTCCTGAAGATCTTCTATCAGTCTACGGTAGCCAGTGCACTGTTCTTTGCTGTGGTGTGCTGTGGTGGTGGCATCAGCGCTGGTGAGGCCAGCAGACTCAAGCTGGTAAGGAAGGCCAACTCTGTGGTCAGGCTGGAACTGGACAGTCTGGAGTCGATGGCAGAGAGGAGGATGAAGGACAAAATCAAAGCCATCCTTGTGTCTGGGGTCTATCTGAACAGGTAACAGCACAACAAGACATATTAGTTTCAAAACCAGGAAATTCCAACTCCCAAACACAAACGGACTGCAGTTCAATTTAATTCAATTTTATTCATATAGCGTCTATTATAACAGAAGTTGTTTCTAGCCACTTTCCAGAGATCCAGAACATGCAGTCTCGGCTTTAATCCAAAAAAAACAGGCTAGTTTTGGTAGCAGCCGGTCTGCAGTGGTCAACTACAAGCTCGTCTTTTGAACGATGTGTTCTCTTAGCTGCTTGCTGTTGGAGCTGTGTTTAGTTTAGCTGGAAATGTGGATCAGGCTGTGCTTTCTAGATTGACTTTCTCTACAACTCCTTCCTCCAGCACCTCGTCAGTGATAAAAATCTAGTTGGAGCTGATTTGGCAGGATCTGGATCAGCACCGTCAAGAGGAATTCTGGAGCAGTCCGGAACTGGATATCTGGTGCCTGGTGCCTCTCCTGAGGTTGGTCCACAACATCTCTGGGGGGTCAAGATCTGGACTTGGACCAGACCGCTCAGGAAGTTTGATTTTCTTCTTCTGAAGCCTCTTGTCTTTATTTTGTGTGTGTTGAGCCCACGTTAAATATTTATAAGGATGTCTCATCGTCTCATCTGTAATCATACCCCCATCCTCAACACACCCCCTTCCACATGGCCACAAAGAACCTATCACGTCAGGGCTGCGGAGCTCATTGATAGCTAATTAGATTATTGTTGAGGGTGCTGTTAGCCTCGTTACCGAGGGCTAATGTGATGGCCTCTGAGTGACACCAGGACTGATGGAGGGGTGTGTCCCTGAGCTGAACTGCTGACCCCCGTCTGTAAGGGGGGGTCACAGAGCCAAGCAGGACAGATTGAAGACACGCTGCAGCAGGGGAGACGGATGAGCTGGAGAATACTTTCACATTCAAATGAGGAGGAGCGGTTCGTCTGCTGCTGACCCCCAGCCCCACCCCCCAACACACACCTGAAAACAACACATGACCCACAGACGTGTTCAACACACCACAACAGGACAGAAGACATCCTATACTAAACTCGATTCAGGTTTATTTATATAGGACCTCTCACAATACAAATCATGTCAAAGTGCTTTTTAGAGACCCAGAACCAGTTGGTGTACCACAGAGACGTCTATAGAGACAGGTGGAGGTAAACACTGGGGTGGTCAGAGGTTGGGGCCGCAGGTCAGCATGCGGCTCTGGAGGCTAAACCAAAGAACTAAACAATATAAAGAAAATTAAAATCTAGCTGTGCTAGAAATGCACTTTCTGGTTTGGGTCCACTTCCTGTCACATGACCCAGACAGATGTCCTCACATTAGTCTCTAGAAGACCCTAAGAGTCCATGGTCCACTGAATGGCTGAAGGTGTCCAGGTCCAGACCAGTGTGCTCGTAGGTATGAGACATTCTCAGGTAGTTTCATCCATCTTTTGTCTTGAAGAGCAATCATGTCATTAACTTTGGCCAAAGTTTATGTTTCCATCATGTGTTTGTGCTCTGTATATGATGAAATTAACAAACCAGTAGATAAGTGTTAAATCCTCCTCCACCAATGACTGATCAACATTAATGAAACATCCTTCATGTTTGTTGTTACAAAGAGTATAGCTGTTACCTGTATTGTCTAATTTAACTAATTATAGATGTTCTAATTAATACATTTCTCAATCACTCGCTTTTAATGTTTTCTTGTTGTGTAGCTTTGTTGTTAAGTCATTTTTATTGTTTTATTGTTTTTAATGTGATGTAATTGGGTTATTAACATACTTTTTAAGCATAATTATTGTTATTTCTTTTTTTGTAATTTTGTCATTTATTTTGTTGGAAAAATAGTTAGAATTTTGTGACATCATCTTGCTGTGATATTTTGTTTTAATGTAATTTCTGTATTTTTTTTCTATTTATGTTAATTTAAAAAAGAATTATTTATAATAATATTAAGAAAAACCCATTGATTTGGTTGAAATTTAAGGTTTTGAGATGTAATTTGATTAAATGTAATTTTAAAACATAATTGCTGTAATGTATTTGTTTTTAATTTGTTTAAGTTACCAATCTCATTTAGTTTTAATGTTTTTAATGTCTTTTATGCCATTTTTGTCTGTAAATGAAAAATTAATCTACAAACCCGGAGATGTTTGAGGTTAAAGGAGTCCAGTGTCTCTGGGGAGCGCAGCCTAGTCCTCCATGTTGGCTCTTCACGGTGGGTGGTGGCGCAGCGCAGGTGCTTCTGGATATACGACCCCACGGGGGGGTCAAAGGTTTATGAAAGAACCAGTAAATACTCATTCAGAATAGATCACTGAATCGTCACCTCCTCCCCACCCCCCACCTGCTCCACACATGTATGTGACCCATGACTAACAGACTCCCACAATGCACCTGTTCAGGACACTGAATCATCACAAAGATCAGAAAACAGTGGCAGAACTTGGAAAATAAAAATACCAACTTTTATATTTATTTTGAATCGTATTACTCTGTAGAAGGAAGGAACCCAAAATACTTGTAGGTTGACTTCATAACATTTTTCCTTCCACTGAACAGAATTTCATTGAACCTTCAGGGATTAGTGTCTGACTTGTTGGATTCTTTATATGGGTTGAATTTATCAGGCTTGAAATAAAATAAGGGTCAGAATAAAATTACAAACCCGAGTGAAAGCTCAGAGGTATTTGTGAGACGTCTAATGAAACAAAATAATCTGACTCAGGAACAAAGGATTACGTACTTCGACTGTGATGACCAGCCAGTCTGAAGATTTACCCAGATGTCCACTCTGTCCCACCAGACCGCATTACTGACCTGACCTGGTTCTGGGTATGTCCAGAACCATGTCCAGAGAAAAACACCTGTGCACCTGGGCCTTACTACGTTTCTGTCTGAATTCTCTTCCTTTTTTTTTATCTCAGTGCTAAATAAAAGTAATTTTACTGGAAAACCTTAATGTTCAACCTCAATTCAAAGAAACTTGGACGTGTTTAACGTGTAAAGACAAACAAAATGTGACTCTTATCAATCCATATTTGTTGATAGAGGAGCAAGTCAAATGTTTGGAGTAATGTTTTTAATGCAGTGCAGTCTGAAGACCAGAGGCTGAAGATCTCAGAGGCTACTGATGTCTTCAGATGACCATAAAGGGGTTCACCGCTCAACGCTGGTGCAGACTGCAGTCATCAGATCTGTGGGATCAAAAACCAGCAAGGTCAAGCTCGATTTCTGATCTGGATCAGTGACTCGGTCCTCACCACCTTCCCCCCTGAACTATCTTTCTTTCCCACCCTGCAGCATGAAGGAGGGTGGGGGCAAGTTGTATTAAAAATGGCTGATGTGCCGCTGGGAAGCGTTGATGTCTAGACGCTTGGAGGCCGCTCGTCCTCCCCTCCTTTTGTCCTCCATCCTCCCTGCTGGCTCAGGACAAATACCGGCCGGCGCTACTTCCTAAACTTGTCAACAGGGACAGAGCGAGTCCCTGTAGGGCCTTGGCAGCCGGGGCCCCGGAGGCGGGACCGCCGTGATCGACCATGCAGAGCCGCGGCACAAGAGAATGGCTGGCTGCTCCCGGAGGCCGGGCGGATGCAGGTGTCAATCATGGCAGCAGAGTCATGGTGACGGCCTTCTGATTATTTATCTGGTTCCACCGTGGACTAAAAAAGGATACAGTTATCTGGTATAGAAATGATCTGTTTGAAGTCTTTCAGTCAGGTTTCACAATGCATTATAGCACAGATACAGCACTGGTTCGAGTCACGAATGACCTTCTTATGTCCTCAGATAAGGGATTAGTGTCCATACTGGTTCTACTGGACATCAGTGCTGCTTCTGACACTGTAGAGCCGCATTTTCACCGGGGTTCAGTGATCTGGCCATTCTTGTTCAGTTTATACTTGCAGCCCTTAGGAAGTATAATCCAGAATTACAGCGTTCCCAAACTTTTTTTGCCAGGTCCCCCTTTTGTACGTAACAGAATTTTCGAGCCCCGCCCCGACCCCAACACAGACATGCACATTTTGCATTCAAATGCGACTGCAATTTATTTCATATATTGAACATATGTGCGAAAAAACTGTCCATCTCTGTAAAAATAGATTTTCAACCAGCTCACAGAGATTGAAACAACAACAATACAAACAGGAGCCAAAATCTGAACATTTGCTCTACAAAAATGACACCTTTAATCCCCACATCTTTTCAGTGATGTGAGTGGGCTTGCTTCATGTGTGCAACACATTTCTTTTTTTTCTTTTTTACTGTACAATACAGTATGCATTACTTTCAACATATTTTTTTCCAAAAATAACCAGCTCCCTGAGGAAAAAAAACCAGCAGCAACAGCTAAACAAATAATCAAAATTTCAACAATTGCTCTGCAAAAATGTCAGCTTTAATCCCCACACCTTTTCAGTCAGTGGGGTGGGCTTGTTCATGTTACAGATCCTCTCAAACTGGTTGCAGGTGAGAGACTAACACATGCATCTTCCTTCCAGTAGCGCCGGGTATTTGTGGGACCTGAAGCAGCAGGTCCTGGTTAGATTCCTGCCGGCCAGACCATTACTTCATGTCATTCCCCTTCTCTCTTCTCTCTCTCTCTCACTGCGCATACTGTATGTATTGAAGTCAAAATCTTAAAGAAATAAAAAATCTTAAAGAAAAAAAAAAAATCTTTTTTATTTTTTTTAAAATTAATCTACCTTCCAACCTCGCCGCGCATATCCTAAATTTAGGGATAAGTTGATCTGGTCCAGTAAATGTGTGTGCGTGCGTGCGTGCGTGGGTGCGTGCGTGCGTGCGTGCGTGCGTGCGTGCGTGCGTGCGTACGTGCGTGCGTGCGTGCGTGCGTGCGTGCGTGCGTGCGTGCGTGCGTGCGTGCGTGCGTGCGTGCGTGCGTGCGATTTATGGAGCAGGTTGTTGGTGAAATTACCAGTACATTTAGCTTGTGGTTAACCTTCGTGGTGTAGCTGGCTAACTCATGTCGTTTTGTCTCAGTGTGTGTGCGGAGCTGTGAACTGCAAAACTGGCTGTTGGAGCTAATACTGTGATGTTCTATTACCAGGTTCAGTCGAATAAATATGAGCGGAACCAGAACATGAACGTGTGTGCTTCTTCTTACACAACGCAAGAGAACGAGTACAACCGCTACACGCGTGTGTGTGTGTGTGTGTGTGTGTGTGGGTGGATGGTTGGATGGAGGTCATTCAGATTTGTAAATATTGACCTCTGATCTTTGATTGGCTGTTCAGCATAAGCACTTACATCACATAACATCACATTTAGCAGATGTTTTTATCCACTTGAAACAGTGAAAACAATCAAGTCAATCAGTAACAGTAGATCACAACGTAGGTGCAGATAAAAGTGTTTAAAGAAGTGCAGCTTAGACCACATTCAAGTGTCGTTCAGGACAGAAGGAGGTCTTGGAAGAGGACAGTTTAACACCTTCTTGCACGTAGAGAGGGACGACTCTGCTCCCATCTCCACTAGGAACTGTTCCACCATTGGGGGAACCACGCTCTTGTGAAGAGCAGTGATTATGAAGGGGTGTCAACCGTTACCATGGAGTTCATATAGGCAGGTGTGGACCACGAGACCACCTTGTAGACCAGGGACAGTAGACTTGTGTTTTATTGCAGCAGCCACAGGTAGCCAGTGAAGATCAATGATCAGAGGTGAGACGTGTGATCATTTGGTTGATTAAAGACACCGCTGCATTCTGGACCTTTCATGGCAGTTTGATCACACATGCTGGAACGACGTCTCGGATGACTTTGCAATAATGGAGTAACAACTGCTGTAACACCTGCAGTAATGGAGGCGGGATATAACCATGACCTGTTGTGTTATTGACATGTGAACTGTAGTGTTTTTCTGATTAAAACCGCTTTAGCAGCTTTTCATTGTGATGTTCTACAGATGCAGTAAACGAAGGCCCTTGGACTCATCTGTCTCAGTTTCAGTGTTTTTCTTAAGCAGAATTAAAGGAAAAAACGTTGGTTCTGGACTGTAAGGGTTCTGGAAAAACCTTCTGTGATGTCACTCACAGGTTCATGAAGAACGTTTCTGAAAGCCAGGCAGTCGGAACGAACAGACCTGGAAGCCAGTTGGAACAAACCCGCCCACCAGAGGTGGACAGAGTACTCGACCCCAGTACTTGAGTAAGAGTACAAATACTACTGGTCAAAATTTACTCTGTTACAAGTAAAAGTAGCTCAGTCAAAATATTACTCGAGTAAGAGTAGAAAAGTACTTGCTTTTAAAGGTACTTAAGTATCCAAAAGTAAATGCTTTTAAATTTACTTTAAGTAAAAGTAAGAGTAAGAGTAAATTTCTTATTTTCCACATCAGTAAATTACTATATTTTTTCTAAATTAATATAAGGATCTTTTAACTCTTGTTTCTGAGAATTAACTCTTTGAAACCAGCTGCACTGATGTGCTGCTTTTAGAACCGCAATGTTATATAAAACTTGCAGTCTTGACTTGTCTTGACAAACGCAGGCTACTTTGGCGGTATCGTTTTGAGGAGGCTTGACGTATTTCCGCTTTACGTACATCCCAGTGGAGAGCGTGCACTGTGATAGGTCTCCTCCTTTGACAAAAACAGCTTGTGTCCAATAGGATTTTAGGGAAGAAGAAAAAAGAGCAGACCTGAAAGTAACGAGTACTTTTTAGCCTTCCTAGAAATTTACTCGAGTAAAAGTAAAAATATTTGTCTTGGAAATGTATTCAAGTAAGAGTAATAAGTACCAAAGAAATCTAATACTCAAGTAAAGTACAAATCCTCTGGATATGTACTTAAGTACAGTACTCAAGTAAATTTACTCCATTACTGTCCACCACTGCCGCCCACTTTATGTCAATGAAGGTTAGCCATAGTTCCCAGCTCCTTCCACGGATCCACGTTGGAGGAGCTACGCAGCTGCCAAATGTTGTTTCAGTCACAAAATCAGAAAATGCTGCATTTATCCAACGCTGTTAGGTCAAGCTGCCAATTGGACCCTAGTGGTCAGTAAAGGACCTGCAGGTCTGGTTCTGGAAACCTAGTTGTTGGTGGAAGACCCGCAGGCCAACCCTCTAGTGGTCAGTAAAAAACCTGCAGGTCTGGATACTGGTTTATTAAGTTTCTCATTGGTACTGGAAGTTGGACTGTTGTTTTTTGATTCTCATCCATACAGTTGAGGTATGAGCCAAATCTGCACCACCATCAGATGTTTACGTAGATTCTGCATGGGTCCAAGTGGTTCGGTGTCTGAATTGCGTTTAGTTTTTGCTGCTCAGAAGAGGAGGAACATATAAAGATAGTGAGAAAACACGCTTCCTGGTAGGGTTGCCACCCGTCCCGTAAAATACGGAATTGTCCTTTATTTGAGAAAAAAATGTTGCGTCCCGTATTGAACTAATACGGGACACGATTTGTACCGTATTTTCATTCACTTTTACACCATATTCTAGTTGAATTATTGAAATAAATGAACCTTTACACCATATTCTAGTTGAATTATTGAAATAAATGAACCTTTACACCATATTCTAGTTGAATTATTGAAATAAATTAACTTTTACACCATATTCTAGTTGAATTATTGAAATAAGTTAACTTTTACACCATATTCTAGTTGAATTATTGAAATAAATTAACTTTTACACCATATTCTAGTTGAATTATTGAAATAAATTAACTTTTACACCATATTCTAGTTGAATTATAGAAATAAATTAACTTTTACACCATATTCTAGTTGAATTATTGAAATAAATTAACCTTTACACCATATTCTAGTTGAATTATTGAAATAAATTAACTTTTACACCATATTCTAGTTGAATTATTGAAATAAATTAACTTTTACACCATATTCTAGTTGAATTATTGAAATAAATTAACTTTTACACCATATTCTTCACCTGTATCTATATTCTACATCTGGGCTGATGTGGACATACTTAGCATAGGAGGATATTTCAGTTGCTAGTATGGTTGTCTGTCTGTACAGTCATGCAAGTTCAATGCTATTAAAGCACTTTAAACTTTAAATAAAAGCATTTAGTTTTTTCATATAAAATAAACACATTTTTATTCAGTTTAGAAGTTTTGGGGCTTTTTTTTTTGGCTCCTGCGCTGCTGAAATCAGGGCGTCCCTTATTTCTATTTCTGAAAGGTGGCAACCCTACTTCCTGGTGAACATCAAAAACCCAACATGATGTAAACTAATAATGCCGTTCCAACGCGGCGCTCATGTGCAGGGGTGGACACACTTTGTTCTTGGTTCTGGTTTTATGGGTCGAACCTGCTGCAGGTTTACTCTTCGTCTGCCTGCAAGCGCATCAGTTTTCCTTTTTTTTCTGGATCCACTCCGTCACTTTATCACAAACCCTCTCCTACGCCGGTTCCCTGCTGGTGGGGTGGGGGTCTTTTCAGGCCAGAGGGGCCTCCATCACAAAAGAACCTCCTTATTCTCTCATCATTGAGGCCCCTAATTGTTTGTGCTGTCTGATGATGGCCCTCCGAGCTTCACTGTATCACCAATAACCTTCTGTCGTACTGCGAGGGGGGGTGCTGGGTAGCTTCCTCTAATATCACTGCACTGCTGGGGGACTGAAATAAAGTACCACCAGGGGTTTGGGGGTGTCCTCTCGCCTGTGTATTCATGACACGCCCAGATCTTTCCAGATTTCACAAGTGTTTTAGTCCTCGAACCCTCGCAGGTCATCAGGGAATCCCATTTCCATTTTGTTTATGAGCATCTTTGTCTTTGCTGCGCGGCAATATTGTTGTCCTACTAATTATGTGGGGGGGCATAGGTACAAACCTCCTGATATGTCAGGCTGTGCTTTATTATGAAGGGGTACGTTAGCTTTAATTAAACAAAACGCTTTTATTGGAGCGACGTCTGATGGCAGCTGCAGGTTGTGTCTAACGCCGCTGGTTCAACCAGTCAGTGCTCTTTAAAACGTGTCAAATCCCAGTTCAACCAGTGTAATTAGAGCCAGGACTCCTGTCATTAGTCTCACACAAATTGGCCACTTTCAGGCTTATAAATATCAGACACATACTTCCCAAGAATTGTTGGAATATTGAAAGGAGCTGGCCTGAAAGGAAATTAATAAGTTATTCATGAAGTGTAGTTGTGTTTTTTGTATTTAAAGCAGGTCTGATTATTGTCAGCAGAAAGTCCGTAATGAGAGGAGCCAAACTTTTATCCAGAACTAACTCTGTCGACACGTGACAGCTGTCGCAGCAGTTTACTCCGGCTAAAACTGGTTTTACAGATCATGGCTGCTCCACACTGGAACCAAAACTAGTGTGCACAAGTTGGTAAAACAACTACCACACAGGTTTACTGGTAAAACAACTACCACACAGGTTTACTGGTAAAACAACTACCACACAGGTTTACTGGTAAAACAACTACCATGCATGTTTGCTGGTAAAACAACTACCACACAGGTTTACTGGTAAAACAACTACCACACAGGTTTACTGGTAAAACAACTACCATGCATGTTTGCTGGTAAAACAACTACCACACAGGTTTACTGGTAAAACAACTACCATGCATGTTTGCTGGTAAAACAACTACCACACAGGTTTACCGGTAAAACAACTACCACACAGGTTTACTGGTAAAACAACTACCATGCATGTTTGCTGGTAAAACAACTACCACACAGGTTTACCGGTAAAACAACTACCACACAGGTTTCTGGTAAAAAAAAAACTACCATGCATGTTTGCTGGTAAAACAACTACCACACAGGTTTACCAGTAAAACAACTACCACACAGGTTTTCTGGTAAAAAAAACTACCACGCAGGGTTACTGGTAAAACAACAACCACGCAGGTTTACTGGTAAAACAACTACCACGCAAGTTTACCGGTAAAACAACTACCACACAGGTTTACTGGTAAAACAACTACCATGCATGTTTACCAATAAAACAACTACCACGCAGGTTTACTGGTAAAGAAACGACCATAAAGGTTTACTGTAAAAACAACTACCATGCATGTTTGCTGGTAAAAAAAACTACCACGCAGGGTTACTGGTAAAACAACTACGACCCCTGTTTACTCGTAAAACAACTGCCACGCATCGATTTGCCAGTGGAACGATCAATCACTGTACGTTCCCTTGTGCAGCAGCTCCACTTAAGACTTATACTGTTCAAGATACAAGGACATTTGTTCTGCGGCTGATGATGGATGCAGCAGGTCTCCAGTTCGTCCATCTGCAGGTGTGGAGTTTGAACCTGATGGCGTCCTGACATGGGTGGGTGGGGTGCCCCATCTCAGTCACAAGGTAGTGATATCCTCCAGTTTCAGAGCAGCCCCAGACCATCATCCCTCCACCTCCATGCTTGACAGTGGGTCTGAGGTGTTGAAATGGTGTGTTTGTTTTCATGATTGTGGACTTTAAGACCAAACATGTCCACATTGGTCTCATTTGTCAAGAGGACATTGATCCAGAAGTCTGCTGGTTTGTGGACTTAGAAGTTTCCTCCTGGAAACTGCTCCAAACAAACGTCCTGGTTCACTATTCTGATTATGCTGTCATGGACTTTCTTACATACCCAGTGAGGTCTGGGGCTCTGAGACGGGGATCTTCTCCTCCTTAGACGTTCACATGCTCTGGACATTCCCCCCATGACCCCTCGCTGGTCTGTAACGTGTTCAGAGAGCTGCTCACCCCTAACCCTGACCTCGGATCGGGATGAAGTGCAAACCTCCAGCAGGGGGAAACAGGTGGCGAGGAGAGGACCGGTTAAAACTGTCCTTGTGACCTTTCTGACCCTCAGTAGCTTCTGAAGCACCTGCAGGACCCGATCCAGGATCTGCAGATCCTGATGATTGCACATAATTGCAGTGCAAATGAATCTGAAGGTTGGACACAGAAATGGAAGTATGGACAGACATGTCTTTGCCACATGTCCACCTGTAGAATATACAAACATAAATCAGAAAAATACAAATTGATGCAAAATGAATTGTTTAAAAAAGCTGTGGAGAACAGGGATGGTTCAGCTTACCGACCCAGCTGGGCACAAGATCTACCTCATGTCCTTCTGAGTGGGCTGCTCAGTAAAGACAGTGAGGAGCTCCGACTGGGACACGTTCAAGCCCAGCTGTTTGACCTTTTGGAGATTTCTTATTGTGCCCTACATGCCAATGACGCCCGGTTTAAGTTTTAGTGTCAGGAAGAGTTCACCCTCCACCAAAGACCAGGTGGTACCCCAGAGGTCGGGTTACTGGTGATGGACTGGTTTTATTGACAGTTGCCAGTTCCTGCAGTGTTTTTCTGAGTGTATATGAAGACAGATGACACGTTACTTAAATACTGTGTACTTTAATGTGCACATCACCATTTCTGACATTTTTCTTACATAAGTCACTAAAGACTAAAGAACTAAAGAACTGCAAAAGAAATGGGACAGCTATTTTGTCCGTTTGCTCTGTACAGGACTAGTCTTCAAGGGGGGGTCCTCCTTATGATCTCTGATCAAGGTCTCTTCCCTCTTAAAGGGGAGTTTTTAACCTGTCATTGCCTCTTTAATAAATAGTCAGGGGTCATGTTCTGGGTCTCTGGAAAGCATAGACGATGTGTATTGTAGCAGACGCTGTATAATTAAATAATATCCTTTGTTGCAAATCCAGCTGTCCCTCTGGGGACACAAATAAATGAAACTGATGTTGTCCTTGGTGTCCATTTCTTTCTACGTCCATCCGTCTCTCCGTCCACCCATCTGTCTGTCCATCCGTCCAGCCGTCCGTCCGTCCATCCGTCTCTCTCCGTCCAGCCGTCTTACCATCCGTCTGGATGACGGTAACAGAGGTCTTGTTGGGTAAAACTGGGAAAAGTTGCTTTTTTTTGCTTCCTGATGTGAAAAACCTAATCTACGAGTACATAACGAGGTTGTCTTTACTCTGAGAGTTGAGGGTTATGTGAATCTGGTGTTTACAAAGGCAGAAAAGTTCCAATGGAGCAACTTTTCACCTGAAAAAGATGCTAAAACCCATGAAAGATGTCAGTTGAAGTCAGTCTTGCAGCGCAGTGCGTCCGCACATCCGCGTGTTTGTGTGCCAGATCTCGGAGTAATTCTCCCCGATTCGTTCCCAGTCACACATCTAAATGAGTTTGGATGGAAAACCCAGCGGGGGTCTGGGGGACTGATTAGGGGCCGAGGTCTCTCTGCATGCTCTCTCCTCCGTCTCCGCTAAATGCACCACACATTTCTGGGCTGCAGATGGGGAAATTGATATGAAAGTCTTAACTGGAAAGAAGACACTGAAATGTACTGTATGGTCTTGAGAGACGTCACGCTGCTGCGTAGGTTTGATTCCACCGCCCGAGCCTGAAACAGGACACAAGACTCGTTGTCTCATCGTTCCAATATTTATATGTCAAAAAAGAAACAAAAAGGGAAAAAGAAGCGACATGTGGAGAACCCTGACACCCCCCAGCTGTTCAAACGATGTAAGAGCAGCAGCCAAGAGCTGTCAATCATCAACATTGATGAGCTTATCATTCGTTACTGATAAACTGATCATCATCATTGAAGAGCTGATCATCAGCAGGTGTATAAATGTTTATAAAAGCAGATGTCTTGGGAGTTTACTGGTCTGGAGCAGTTAGGTGTGTGTTGCCATAACACCAAGAGGGAAAGACACCTACAAAAGTCTTTAAGACTTTTGAATCCTTTTATTGGCTTATAAACATTTCAGTGGTCTTTGTACTAATTTATTAGTTGTTTCAGTCTGTGAACTTCTTTGTTCCTCCGATCATCGGTTTTTAAGTTTTCCCCCAGAGCTCATGTTTCTTTATCTTTATCACGCGCAGGCGTGCATGACACGAGGCCGGTGATGGAGGCCGTCAGGGAAAAGGTGAAGACGGGGAATACACAGATAGAAAAGGTAAAGTCTGGGGTATTTTGAGGAAATAGTCAATTAAGATAATAATTGTTGGTGTGATGGATCATCAGTGTTGGAATGTTTAGGCTTCGACAGACCAGGATTGTTCCCAGCGCAAGGAAACAAGATCACTTTCTTTTCTTTTAAAATCAAATGCCTTGCAGCGTTAATGCAGCCACGCCTCCTCGAAGTTTTTTTGTGTTTGTACTTATTTATCTTTTATTATTAATTCACCTATACTTCGTGTTTCATTTGCTGGAATGAATCCTGTTTGAAAGTTCTGATTATTAAAGAGATTTTTCAGCATTGGCTGATTTTATCGATGGATAACAGCACCAATATGTTTCCGAGATATCCCAGCAACTGGTCCCAGATAGGAGGAACATTTTTAAATCTGAGTAGTAGATTATAATCCTGTGATCCTGAGACTACATGTGTGATGGTCCATTAACATGTCAACACTAGTTTTTTCATATGACCTTAAAGCAACGATAATCCAAGACCTTACATGTATTTATTTTATTTCATTATCAAAAAATAAATAATTGGGTAACGTAGCAGGTTGGGTATTAGTTTGTGTTATCAAAATTTGCAGTTCTTGGGGCTGCTGAGTGGCACAGCTTAAACAAGCAGCCCATGTACTGAGGCTACAGTCCTCCTGCAGCGGTTGCAGGTTCGAATCCCGGCCTGCAGCCCTTTGCTGCATGTTGTCCCCATTCTCTGTCCTGTCTAAACTTTGAATAAAGGCCGCTATAGCCACAACATCTTTAAAATAAACAATTTGCGATTCTTGTTGCGGTCGGGTTAGCTGAAAATGAAAATGTGGGGTGATTTTAGGTTGTTTCTAAACGTATATACCAGTATGTATGTATGTATGTACGGCTCCAGGCTCCAGCAGATCCCCGTGACCTTGCAAAGGATATAGAAAGTGGATTGATGGGTGTATATCTACCTGTAGATCCTGAAGCTCCTGTTGGTCCTCTGGGTCCTGCAGCTCCTGAACATCAGGTACTGTATGTGTGTTGTTGTTATGAAGAACCCACCCACTGGAAGCATGATGATGGGACCTTGAGAGCACTTATGCCCTGTTACGTAAAATTTTCCATAGAGATAAAAAAATAAAAGAGCATATTATGGGAACCGCAACTTTGTTCCAGCTTTGAGCAGCACACCTCTGCTCCCTGCTGAAATGTTGCGACACAGACACTAAAGAGCTACCAGGTGACTGAGCAACCACTTCTTCAGGATACAGAGTGTAAATGTTCATCTTTTTATTCTAAAATAGTGCGGTTCTCAGACCAGTAGTTCTTCTTCCTCATTAGAGCTTTACTGGCAGAGATGTAACAGATGACTCAGATGGTTGTAAATTCCTCAGGATCCCTCCTGAAGCATCAGTCACTCAGCACTCAGGTGAGAATCCAGCTCTTACCTGCCTTGCAAACATCTGCCACACAAAGAATCCAGCAGGAAATGCTTCAGGCATCCGTACCTTGTCAGGTTCCTGTTCTGTGAGTTCAGAAGATCATATCCCCCTGTTTTCATCAGAGTGTATAAAAGATCAGAACCCTTCTGTGATGTCAGCCATGAGTTTCTGTTGAGTGTTTTTTTACTTCTGAGCTTGGAACTAAGAGAATAAGAGATAAATCATTCTAATATTCAAGATACTGTCTTGTTACCGTGGCAACTGTAGTAAGAGACCACTAAGACCAGATCTGGGTGTGTCTGGAAGGTTCTTGGTTTGTCTGGAAGGTTCTGTGTTGGTCTGGTTCTGTGTTGGTCTGAAGGTTTTTGGCTGGTCTGGAAGGTTGGGGTAGGATACTGCTGTCATTGATGAGCTAGTGTTCATTATGAACCCTTCTAGATCAACCCAGAAGCCTTTTATATCAAGCCAGAACCTTCTGGGCATACCCAGAAGCCTTATGTAGCCAACCCCAACCTTTCTATACCAATCCCCTACCTTCTTTACATACCCAGAAACCTTCTAGACCCACCCAGAAGCCTTTTATGCCAAGCCAGAACCTTCTAGCCCAGGGGTCGGCAACCCGCGGCTCTAGAGCCGCATGCGGCTCTTTAGCGCCGCCCTAGTGGCTCCTGGAGCTTTTTCAAAAATGTTTGACCTTTTTTTTTCCCTTTTTTTTTCATTTTTTCTTTTTTCTTCTTTTTTTCCTTTTTTCTTCTTTTTTTCCTTTATTTCTCTTTTTTTCTTTCTTCTTTTTAATCTCGACATTTCGACTTTTTAACTTTTTTCTCGAAATTTTGACTTTTTTCTCGAAATTTCGACTTTTTTCTCGACATTCCAGCTTTTTTCTCAACATTTTGACTTTTTTCTTGACATTTCGACTTTTTTCCCAAAATTTTGACTTTTTTCTCAACATTTCGACTTTTTTCTTGACATTTCGACTTTTTTCTCAAGATTGTACTTCAAAATTAATCTTGACATTTCGCCTTTTTTCTCGACATTTCGACTTTTTTCTCGAAGTGCATAATGAAAAAAAAATCTTC
Organism: Cololabis saira; assembly: GCF_033807715.1. Lineage (NCBI taxonomy): Eukaryota > Metazoa > Chordata > Actinopteri > Beloniformes > Belonidae > Cololabis > Cololabis saira. The sequence goes on from NC_084592.1 coordinate 35,140,981, forward strand.
CCCCAGTTATAAATAATATAGATACTGTACATGCAGCATGTGTTGCATTCATTCTAAGGCTGATACAAGACAAATTGTTTGCGGCTCCAGACATATTTGTTTTTTGTGTTTTTGGTCCAATATGGCTCTTTCAACCTTTTGGGTTGCCGACCCCTGTTCTAGCCCCACCCAGAATCTTCCAGGCACAACCAAGAAGCCTTCTACATCAATCAAGAAGCAGTCTAAGCCATGTCAGAAGCACAAGACCTATTATCTTTTTATTTCAGATTGATAAGGCTCTGTTAGTTCTTTATTCACAGCTCAGAAGTAAAGTTCACTAGCGGCACTAAATAGTTACAGTGATGAAAGCTAGCGACTGCCTAGTGTCAATCAACAGACCACACTCTTAATTTTGCATTAATAAATGTTCCTCTTCATTTGAATGCATGAAGGTAAACCAAACTTTACAATGATTATTATCAGTACTGGAGTTGAGGGAGGATGAGGGGGGATGGCATCCCCCCTGAAATAAAAACGGTCCAAATCATCCCCCCTGTAAAACTGCCATCCCTCCTTTCCACCCCTTATGTCATTTCATCAATGAATGTGATTTTGTTGCTATTTCAACATTTAGAGTCATCACCAGAAAATAACACCAGAAAAATAACTTATTTGACAATTTTCACCTTCAAGTAAATTTTCACTTGAAATAAGTAGGAATATCTGCCAGTGGGACAAGATTTATCTTCTTATTACAAGCAAACAAATCTTGTTCCACTGGCAGATTTTTCTACTTATTTCAAGTGAAAATCTACTTGAAACAGGTGAAAACATTTTTGTTTTTTCTTTTTTTTTGTAATGAGATTTTTTTTTACTAAAATGAGACATTTTAACTAGAACTAAGACAAATATTCTTGTTAAGATTTTGAGTTTTTGCAGTGATCCCTTTTACTTATCCTGTGAAGGACAGAGTCATATTCAAGTTCAGAAAACTGTTTTTTATTGTTGTGTTTTGATGTATTTGATGTAAGCCCAGTGGATATTTCAAGCTTACAGAAGGCTGCATTTAACTGCTGCTATGTCATTCCTGCAGTATTTCTGCAGGTGTTTTGGTCAATGCTATTATTTGTAATATATTATATTATTTGTAATCAGCACAAATTATCTGTCCCCATATGATAAAATCCACCATCCCCCCTGATTTTTTTTTACAACTCGAATACTGATTATTATGACTTCTTGTCGGTCACACTGATCTCACGAGGCATGATGGGCCCTAACCCTAACACCCCCACAGCACACATGTGAATTCACATTCACAGTGTAATTTAAAGTCTAATAACCTACTGCTGACAACCAAGAGCCAACCATCTGACTTCCAGGTTGAGTGTCATGTTGGACTAAGGTTGGTTGCAGTTCCTCTACTGGCTGCTAGAGGCTCCAAATGTTAAAATGTCCAACTTTAGAGCAGAAATAAACACATTTACAGTCAACTCTGGGGGTGTGAATGTTTAAAGCTATACATTTATTACTAATATGATTGATTGACAGCCCGCTCAGCCAGTGGCTAGCCGCTATCTATTCCTCATCTGTAGTCATCATGCAGTCTTGATTTTGCCATTGAGTCAAAACGTTAAATGGTTTATTGTGCCATAAACATCCAGAGGTGGACAGAGTACTCGACCCCAGTACTTGAGTAAGAGTACAAATATTACTGGTCAAAATTTACTCCGTTACAAGTAAAAGTAGCTCAGTCAAAATATTACTCGAGTAAGAGTAGAAAAGTACTTGCTTTTAAAGGTACTTAAGTATCCAAAAGTAAATGCTTTTAAATTTACTTTAAGTAAAAGTAAGAGTACATTTCTTATTTTCCACATCAGTAAATTACTATATTTTTTCTAAATTAATTTAAGGATCTTTTAACTCTTGTTTCTGAGAGTTAACTCTTTGAAACCAGCTGCACTGATGTGCTGCTTTTAGAACCACAATGTTATATAAAACCTGCAGAAACACCAAAAACAAATCAAATGAATGGGATCATAAGAGGACAGCCGATGATGCAGAGTTTATTAACTTTCTTCTCCTGACGCAGGCGTAGCCATTGTTGCGGCTCTGTCTTGACTTGTTGCGGCTCTGTCTTGACAAACGCAGGCTACTTTGGTGGTATCGTTTTGAGGAGGCTTGACGTATTTCCGCTTTACGTACATCCCAGTGGAGAGCGTGCACTGTGATAGGTCTCCTCCTTTGACAAAAACAGTTGTGTCCAATAGGATTTTAGAGAAAAAGAAAAAAGAGCAGACCTGAAAGTAACGAGTACTTTTCAGCCTTCCTAGAAATTTACTCGGGTAAAAGTAAAAATATTTGTCTTGGAAATGTATTCAAGTAAGAGTAATAAGTACCAAAGAAATCTAATACTCAAGTAAAGTACAAATCCTCTGGATATGTACTTAAGTACAGTACTCAAGTAAATGTACTCCGTTACTGTCCACCACTGTAAACATCTGACGGCAGCCCTGCTGATCTAGACCTGAGTGGTCAGTAGAGGAACTGTATGGTCTCCAAACCATTGTGGTCAGTAGGGGAACGGCAGGTCTGTATCCAGACCCTAATGATCAGTACGGGAACCGTAGGTCGGGATCCAGACCCGGCTGGGCCCTCTCTGAGAAGTGTGTGGAGATCAGAGGAGGCCCATTCTGGACCGGGCCCAGGGGCGTCAATTGGGTATGGCAAGGTATGGCAGCCGCCACACCTTGGCTTCAAGGGAAAATGTAAATGTTTGTTTTTTAAATACATTTATGGAATTACTCTGTGTCTATTTGTATTGATTATTCTATTACTTAATACATATAGAATAACTACAAATGCAAATCAGAACAACATGATCGATTTCACTAGTTATTATACACTGCAAAAACTGAAAATCTTAACAAGAATATTTGTCTTATTTCTAGTTAAAATGTCTAATTTTTAGTCATAAAAAATCTCATTACATTTAAGACAAGATTCAAAAACAACTATTTTCACCTGTTTCAAGTAGATTTTCACTTAAAATAAGTGGAAAAATCTGCCAGTGGAACAACATTTTCTTTGCTTGTGATGAGAAGATAAATCTTGTCCCACTGGCAGATTTTTCTACGTATTTCAAGTGAAAATGTACTTGAAACAGGTGAAAATGGTCAAATAAGAAGTTATTTTTCTGGTGATGACTCTTGTTTTAAGTGTAATGAGATTTTTTGACTTAAAATTAGACATTTTAACTAGAAATAAGACAAATATTCCTGGTAAGATTTTGAGTTTTTGCAGTGAGCTAGACTGCATTTGAAAAAGTTCCAATTTTCTTGACCACACAGATTAGCTCCATAGCAGACTTCTGTGATGAGTATTTGCTGGACGTGTTGATTGATACTCTAGTTAAGTTCTGTGACTCGTAACCTTGCCATACCTTAGCTTCGACTGAATTGACGCCACTGACCGGGCCCCCACCCATCAGCCTCCACGCTGCCGTCATTTTCCTCCAGTAAACACGGGCCCCCTCCCCGCTCTGGGAATCGGGGGGTGGGAGGGTTGGGGGGAGGGGGGTCTTGTTTGACGTTATTAATTGGCTGCTTCCATAAAGTCAGTCGGAGGAGATGAAAAGGCTTATCTGGCTGAAATAATTAATCTGGAAGCATTTTCGCTGACAGTCAGCTTCTTTCAGCGTCTCCACCTTTTCCCCCCCCTGAATGCCGGCGGACCAGATACGTGTTCAAATCAAACCATTTAAATGAAAAAAAGGAAAGTAATTAGTGTGAGCCAGCAGAGGCCGGTGGAAACGGCTGCTTCCTCTTCCACATTCTTCATAGATTATTGCCTTTCATTATGAGGCTAATGTAGCAAGCATTTTATTCCAATTAATCTGAAATGAAAGAGGAAATGATGGCAGAGGAGGGTTCACACGTCTCAGCAATTACCATCTGTATAGCCCGTCTCCATATCGCAGCCGCTCGGTAATTAACAGGTTTCAGGAGGACTGAAGTGGTCAGTGAAAGCAGTTTCTTATCATTGACCAGGCAGGAGATCTCTGCTGGATTATCAGAGGAAACGAGTCCAGCTGCCATTGCGTCAGTCAGATTGTTCATTCTGATCACGGACGTCCATCTCGGAAACCCTGAGCGGACTGAGGAGGTGGCGGCCTTTGGGTAACTGAAATCAAACGCCCTGTGATGTCATCCACAGGTTCCAGAAGAGACACAAGGCCTGCAGGTTCTGGTGCTGCACGGAAACACCCGAACCCATTAATCCAAAACGGGGCAAATGTGTGGAAGGACCAGACCTGGACGCCACCTGGACCACGCCCACCTAGCTTTATTGTTTTCCACTGAGTAAAGGTATTTGTTTTATGTTAGTTAGTTAATATTTATTTATTTCGGTCAATCACAAACAAAAATCAACAAACAAGATAACACAGGTTTTACCCTGGTGAACATTGTGATTATTTGACCGAAAAGGTCAGGCTTGAAGCATAAAGCTTATCTTGCCCACCTTTTAACTGAATACAAATTATACAAAGTGTATACAAAAAAAACAAAAAAAAAACAAATGAAGTATCATAAGTCTACACAAAATAATAATAATAATAATAGTAATAGTAATTATAATAATAATAATAATAATAATAATAATAATAATAACAATAATAATAATAATAATAACAATGATGATGATGATGATAATAATAATAATAATAATAATAATAATAATAATAATAATAATAATAATAATAATAATAATAATAATAATAATAATGATAGCTCTGAAAACAGAAAAAAAACGGCAAAACCAATGTAAGTTGTCATTTTATCTCATGCATGTGTGCATTCTTCTTTGTTTGCTTATTGTGTTTCTATATATGTGTCCATTACCTTTGCTTTGAATAGTATCTTGTATGCTTTTATTGAATTTGCTAGTTTAAGGTCATTTTCTAATGAGTTCCACAGTTTTACTCCTAAAACAGAAATACATCTTCCCTTTGCATTTGTTCTAACTGTTGTTGTGTCAAACATTGAAGTTCCCCTGAGGTCGTGTTTGCCCTCTCTTGGCTTGAACAGTTCCTGCATGCAGCCTGGAAGTAAATTGTTGTAAGCCTTGTATATTGTAACAGTGGTGTTCAGATTAACTATGTCCTGGAATTTAAGTGTATTGTTTTGAATGAAAAGTGGGTTTGGTGCAAGATAATCAGCCAATTTTACATGTTTTATGTTCTGTAAATCTAACACTGATATGCAATGTTATCGCGTCAACAAAGATCTAACGCTAAATGATGGGGGTATATAAGGGGTGTCCTACTGCACACACTCAAACATGCTCTCCAAGTAACAGAAACATCAGGCATCTTGTGTCAGAGCTGCGTTTCCCCTGAACTCATCACACGGGCCATGATTACCAGCTGACTTCACCTAACCCTTTAAACTGCAGCTTCACATCTCTCCATTACCAGATCCAGCCTGTTCATATCAAGCGGTGGCTGCAGATCTTAGACCAGGACTAGTAGAACTGAAACCAGGACTAGTAGAGCTGAAACCAGGACTAGTAGAGCTGAAACCAGGACTAGTATAACTAGGGTTGCCACCTTTCAGAAAAAGAAATAAGGGACGTCCTGATTTCAGCAGCGCAGGAGCCAAAAAAAAGCCCCAAAACTTCTAAACTGAATAAAAATGTGTTTATTTTATATGAAAAAACAAAATGCTTTGATTTAAAGTTTAAAGTGCTTTAATAGCAGTGAACTTGCATGACTGTACAGACAGACAACCATACTAACAACTGAAATATCCTCCTATGCTACGTATCTCCACATCAGCCCAGATGTATAATATAGCCTACAGGTGAAGAATATGGTGTAAAAGTTAATTTATTTCAATAATTCAACTAGAATATGGTGTAAAAGTTAATTTATTTCAATAATTCAACTAGAATATGGTGTAAAAGTTAATTTATTTCAATAATTCAACTAGAATATGGTGTAAAAGTTAATTTATTTCAATAATTCAACTAGAATATGGTGTAAAAGTTAACTTATTTCAATAATTCAACTAGAATATGGTGTAAAAGTTAACTTATTTCAATAATTCAACTAGAATATGGTGTAAAAGTTAATTTATTTCAATAATTCAACTAGAATATGGTGTAAAAGTTAACTTATTTCAATAATTCAACTAGAATATGGTGTAAAAGTTAACTTATTTCAATAATTCAACTAGAATATGGTGTAAAAGTTAATTTATTTCAATAATTCAACTAGAATATGGTGTAAAAGTTAATTTATTTCAATAATTCAACTAGAATATGGTGTAAAGGTTAATTTATTTCAATAATTCAACTAGAATATGGTGTAAAAGTTAATTTATTTCCATAATTCAACTAGAATATGGTGTAAAAGTTAATTTATTTCCATAATTCAACTAGAATATGGTGTAAAAGTTAATGAAAATACGGTACAAATCGTGTCCCGTATTAGTTCAAAACAGGACACAACATTTTTTTTCTCAAATAAAGGACAATTCCGTATTTTACGGGACGGGTGGCAACCCTAAGTATAACTGAAACCAGGACTAGTAGAGCTGAAACCAGGACTAGTAGAACTGAAACCAGGACATAAAGCTTCCGAGTTCTCACTGGGTGAGACAAAATCTCGTCTGCCATTTTGAATCACGCAAGACTCAGTCACCATGTGACTTTGTCAGCCATCTTTCTTTCTTTTCACGTGTATGAACAGCCATCGTGACCCACACACACACACACACACACACACGCACACACGCACACACGCACACACGCACACACGCACACACGCACACACACACACACACACACACACACACACACACACGCTTATGCACTGACACACACACATACACATATAATCTGAAGTTTGTATTTAATGTTTAGTTAGTTGTTTGCTTATGTGTAGTTTAGGTATAAGAACTTTATCCCAAGTGTTGTTTCATTTTCTTTTAACATTTGTATAAATACCTGTACATTCTTATTCATTTGAATGAGATAAGTTGTTTGTGTTTATTTTCTACAGATTTGTAAGATTTGCTGGTTACAAAAAGTGCCTGTGGTCGGACTCCTTCCTTCACCGTTACTCTATAGCGCCACCCATGGCAACAGGCTGGCACGCATAGAATAACGGCTGCTTTGAGACTGATTGTGCTGTTTAGTTATTATTTCCTGATAAGTCAGGTGGTGCCCTGTTTTGATTTATTAATTTTGATAATTAATCTTCATTATTAATTATTAATAACTACCGTAAAACAATTATTAATAACTCTCTAATTCCCTTTGATGCACAACACCTCAGAGGATATATATTATGTTTCTAACAGGCTAACAGCAGGTCTGAACAGTCAGATATTCTTTCTGTCATCTGAATGAGCCGCTCCCTGGACCAGGGAGTGATCAGGGATCTCATTGGTCCCTGGGGAGCCTGATGGGTCGCTGGGGGACCCTGAAAACATGTGGTTGAGTCAAGCAGCGCCCCGCAGGAGAATACCATGCCCGGCTCTCTGGAGAACATGTGTAATTGTCACTAGATGCTCGTTAGAAGCTGCCGTTAATGAGAACGGATGGGCCAGCACAGGTCAGCAGGCAGGGCAGCCGTAGCAGTTGACCTTCAGTTCATCTCATCTGGGACTCTAAATGAAGACCTGCTGTAGCGTGACTCCATGATGTCTGCTTGATGTGCTGTTAACATTTATTACCACGGTGGAGACGCTGCAGCAGGCAGGACTGTCCTACACAGGCAGTCCTGCTCCAGATGGCCTAATGACATCAGACTCAGGCTCAGTTCTGGGACAGTTCTGACCCATTTTCCAGACACCACAGTGGCAAAACCAGACAAGAAAGCATAAAATCCAGATTCCTACCAAGACTAACCAGGAAATGATGGTATTGTGTTTGGGCTTTGATTTCCTACATTGACGTCACAGATGTTGATTGGTAATGTGATCATGTGGAAAACAGGAAATTCAGATTCTATCATTCTGTCACACGGAACCGACAAGTGGACCAGCCGGTATACAGTAAACACCAGGAACAATCCACGGCAGCTGAAGTGAAGACCAGACAAGATCTGGACAAACTCTCTGTGATGTCATCCAAACGTCCCTCAGGAGTCAATTTAAAGGTGATTGGAAAGCTGGAGGTGCCATGTTGGATGGATGGATGGATGGATGGATGGATGGATGGATGGATGGATGGATGGATGGATGGATGGATGGATGGATGGATGGATGGATGGATGGATGGATGGATGGATGGATGGATGGATGGATTTGTGGGTTGAAGTATCGATGTGGATGTTTATGAGGATCATAAAACTTTTATACAGATCACTAATCAGAATCAGAATCAGAATCAGAATCAGCTTTATTGGCCAGGTTCGAACATTGTCCAACAAGGAATTTGACTCCGGTAATTTCGCTCTTTAGGCAGTAAATAAACAAATAAACAAAGGTGGTATTTGTTGACATATATACAAATAAACATCTAAGGTGCAGCAGTTTGAGGTAGAGAAAAAATGACAGCTCTGAATAAAATAACCTATTTACAATTATACAAAACAAATTATACAAAAAATTATACAAAAAATACAAAAGTGAGAGGTGCAGCAGAGTGAGGCAGACATGATTATTACCGAGGTGCTTGTTACGGCATGTAACTGATATTGTAACTGATATTGTCAGCAGTTGCTATTGCTATTATTATTGCACGTGATTGGTTACTCTGAGACTGTTAGTTGTGAGAGTTCATCAGAGCAACAGCTTGCGGGAAGAAACTGTTCTTGTGTCTGGAGGTTCTGGCGCACAGAGCTCTGTAGCGCCGTCCAGAGGGGAGGAGTTGGAACAGACCGTGTCCTGGGTGTGAGAGGTCTACAGAGATTCAACCTGCCCATTTCCTGGTCCGGCACCGGTACAGGTCATCGATAGATGGGAGGTTAGTCCCAATTATCCTATCTGCAGACCTGATTGTCCGTTGCAGTCTATGCCTGTCCAGTTTGGTGGCCGATCCAAACCAGACAGTGATGGACGTGCAGAGGACGGACTGGATGATGACAGTGCAGAATGTGACCAGCAGTTCCTGTGGCAGGTTAAACTACTAAAGAAACATCCAGATGGTTTTGAACAAACAAAAGCAGCATTTCCTCGATGTTGATGTTTTTAGGGAACTTCTCCAGCTGGGAGGAACTGTACCTGTCAGAGATCCATCTCAGAGTTGGGATCAACATCGTCCTGCAGGAAGGGAGGATCTCACGAGGAGGAGAAGATGTGTGAAGTGGGTCCCAGTGGACACGTTAGCTCTCCTGTTGTGGTCTTGTTGACCAGACAGGGAGCAGACTCCAGGGACTCCCTCAGTAATTGGTGTTGGAGGTACACGCTTTAAATCAGTCTCTGAATCCTCAGGAATTCTGTAGCAGAGCTGTTTTCTGTAGGCGGAGAGAAATAAGACAACAGAAGGCAGGATGGAAGAGGAAGATTCCATAACTTTATTTATACAGTGTTTATTACAATACATGTTTTCTCTAGGTGCTGTTTTAGAGACGTGAAGCATGACCCCCAAAACGAATAACATTAAAGATTAGTAATATTATTAAAAACGACCCCTTTGAAAGGGGGGAAACCTTGATCTGGACCTGGAGGACAGGGGGGCCCTCCTGCTGAAGATGGCTTAGACGCTGAGAACCATCTCCTGGTGAGGCAACGGAGAACTGCAACATGAGGAATAATTCAGGTCCTCTAATCATGACCACTAGGGTCTGGATTATGGAGCTAGAACAGTCTCATAATTCACAAATGCACAGGACAAGTTTTACAAATACACAGACCGATTTGCAAATACACACACCGTTTCACAAATGCACAGAACAATTCACACGTGCGTAGGACAAGATATACAAATGTATTTTGGATGCACACACAAATATAACCTGATTTACAAATGTTTTTTTGTCTGTGAGTTGCGCTGGATTTGTGTGTTTTGAGACTCCTCTGACGTGACTTGATCCACAAATACGTTTTTTTTAACACGGAAGGATCTGCAACCAATCAGATTGTGCACGTGTGAAACTGTGTGTGTATTTGCAAATCGGTCTGTGCATTTGTAAAACTTGTCCTGTGCATTTGTGAATTATGAGACTGTTCTAGCTCCATACTGGATCCACTGACCTCCAGGTTAAAATGTCCATCTTTACAACACAAATAAACATATTTACAGTCTGAAAGAGAAATAGTTTTGGTCTCCATGGTTACATTTAACATCCATTACATCTGTACGGGGAGATTTTCCCATTATAAATGGCGACTATAGTCCTGGTCGTAGCCTGTTTTTATCATCCAGCTTTGGACTGCAGAGCTGCTTCTGTTTGACAGATGTGCAGGGAAGTACCTGCAGTTGCACACCTGATGGAGGCTTCATGGCGGCCTCTGGGGGGAAGTGTGTGTATGTGCGTGTGTGTGTGTGGGGGGGGGGGGGCTGTCAGGCTCTCAGGTGTTCATGTAAACAAGCTCTCCTGCAGATCTCTAACAAGAGCGTTCACTTTTCCAGCTCACAGCACACGAGCCTCTTCCTGTTAGAGCAGCGCTCTCCCCCCTCTAATCGGGGGTGTCAAACACAGAGGGAAAGGGGGGGGGGGGTCGTTCACAGGAGACGCTCTGAACTCCACGTAAGAGCAGCAGAGTGTCGCAGAGCTGAGCTGGCTGTCAGTCAGGAGACGCCCGCCGGTGCAGAGCTCACAAATCTGAAGACAACCAGCCCAGATGATTTGTGTGTGTGTGTGTGTGGGGGGAGGGGGGCTTGCAGCTGGAACAGATTGTTATATATGTGTTTGGAGGCTAAACGAACACATTTCTGCTTGCTACGCATCTTAAGGCAGCTTCTCTGAGAGTCATAACTACTCCGAACGAAAAAGAAACAGTCAACCGCTGCTCCATCCAGGAGCACCATAAAGACCAGCCCACTGCTGCTCCGTCTAGGAGCACCATAAACACCAGTCCATCGCTGCTCCATCCAGGAGCACCTTAAAGACCAGTCCATCGCTGCTCCATCCAGGAGCACCATAAAGACCAGTCCATAGCTGCTCCGTCTAGGAGCACCATAAAGACCAGCCCACTGCTGCTCCGTCTAGGAGCACCATAAACACCAGTCCATCGCTGCTCCATCCAGGAGCACCTTAAAGACCAGTCCATCGCTGCTCCATCCAGGAGCACCATAAAGACCAGTCCATAGCTGCTCCGTCTAGGAGCACCATAAAGACCAGCCCACTGTTGCTCCATCCAGGACCACCTTCAAGACCAGTCCATCGCTGCTCCGTCTAGGAGCACCATAAAGACCAGTCCACCATTGCTCCAATCGGAAACACCTTCAATACCAGTCCATCACTGCTCCAATTTGAAACACAACACTTCAATTGCTAATTCTCATTCAGTTTCAATTTAAGTTTTTATTTGTTATTCTTTATGCATCTGTAATTTAAGGTTCTTCTTTCTATTTTCTGACCTGCTGTCTCGTGCTGCTTCTGATACAACTAATACATTTATTCAAATGTAAAATTTTCATCAAACTTTAATGGATTTTTACCTTATATTATAAATATTAAATCTATCTAACAATGATGATGATACAATTAGCTTTAGCTTGCTAAAGTCCTTGCTAAACCTTGCTAAGTCAGGGTGGAACATTAGGTTCAGTGTGCTAAGTTGGAGGATCTAAGTTAAGCCTTCAATGCTTAACAGACGTTGCTACTGAAACAACTTCCAAACTGAGTACTGCTGGAACGACTACTACTACAGGTCCTAGCAGAACTTGGTCAGCTATCCATCCTGTGGAGTCTAGACGAGCTGCCTATCCTCTGTTCAGTCCCGGCTAGCACAAGAAAATCTGGAAGCTGGTTGGAACAGGAACGGGGCTTTCTGTTGCCACTGACAAAGAACTGGCTCCGGGGCCAGAAAAAGTGATTCCAAGTTAGCACCAACTCTTTGCTGGGCTAGAGGAAAGAACCGCTTACGTAAGCGGAGGGGATGGAGTTATTAAGACCAGCAATAGCAAAACTACGAGAGGGCGACATTTTCAAATAAGCGACAAATTAATATGGATGCAGCAAGCATCAGTGGTCTGTGGAGGAGACAATTTGTCTTTTAGCGATATGGTCCACGGAGGGTCTTACGCGGACCAAGTCCTATACGTTGTTTGCTGCTTCAACTTTTGCGCCAATGCAAACGCAGGGACTTAACTTACATTTGCAGCGACGTAACTGACGTTTGCAGTGAAGTAATGACGTGGCTCCCCTTGGCATCCAAGCTATGAAAAAGAAAACCGTTTCTCAGCTGGTTCGCATTTTGAAGGAGTTGTTAACCAGCACCAGCACTGACCCAAAACCAGCCCTGGAACTGATTTGGTGGAAAAGGGGTAAACGAGGTGGTTCAGCCGCCTGTCTTCCAGTTAGCTCTGGCTGCTAAGCTAAACTTTTCCCCTGCCACACATAAGCGGAGGGTCAGAGTAGTTTTATGGGGACTTCATTATGCTCTGCCCCACAACAAGAATTTTCTGGAACTTTTCAGTGAGCTGGACTTTTTTTGTTGGTATCCATGGTGGTATCAAAAGACACCTCATGATGGAGCCAGGCCTGGAGGTAGAGCTCACTGATGACCACCTGGTGCCTCACCCATGGGGCCAGGGCCAGGCACAGCCTGAAGAGCTAACATGGTTCCCGCTTCCCATGGGCTCACCACTTGTGGGAGGGGCCCTAGAGGTAACATGCAATGTGAGCTTTGTGGTTTCTGTTATGGGGGACCCTGGCAGTCTGATCCTTGGCTACAAAAGATGTGTCTACGGACATAGCATGTCACCTCTGAGGTTTGGCAGGAGGCTGAGCTGGTGTATGAGGTCAAGAAGTTCTGGATAGATATAGTCAGATTCATTCGACGCACACCTCAGGCTTAGGAACCAGTGTCCTTAAGAGGGGTAGGACTCTGTCCCACCTTGGAGTTGCCCATGGTGAGAGGCGCCATGCAGGAGTGGGCTTAATTATGGCCTTTCTCCCCCTGCTTGGTGCTTGTATATTGGGGTTTATGGTGGGAAATGAGAGGTTAGCTTCCTTTTGCCTTCAGGTGGGGGTACAGGGCCTGACTGTTGTCTGTACCTGTGCACAAAACAGCAGTTCAGACTATTCACCCTTTTTGAGCTCTTGGATTGGGTGCTGGAGAATGCCTCCGCTGGGAACCTGGAAGAGAGTGCGCATCTGGCACAAGGACACCGTAGGTCACAGATTGATCAACGCTGTTGTCGTGTCATCAGACTTGCAGTAGCTTGTCTTGGACAATCGTGTGAAGAGAGGAGCACGGCTGTCAATTGATCACCACCTGATGTTGAGTTGGTTTCAATGGTGGGGAGGATGCTAGTCAGACCTGGTTGGCTCAAACCTAGTGTGAGGGTCTGTTGGGTATATCTGGTGGAGTCCCCTGTCAGAGAGAGCTTCAACTCCAATCTCCAGCAGAGCTTCAGCAGCGTCCCAAGGGAGGTGGGGGACATTGAGTTTGAGTGGACCATGTTCCATACTGCCATACTGTGGTTGTAAGATGGTCGGCGCCTGTCATGTTGGTAATCCCCAAATAGGCTGTTGGACCCCAGCAGTGAGGGATCTCGTCAGGCTGAAGCAGGAATCCTATCAGGCATTTTTGGCCCGTGGGACCCTAGAGGCAACTGATAGATGCTGGCAGGCCAAGTGGAACGTGGCTGCAGCAGTCACTGGGGTAAAACCGAGTTGTGGGAAGAGTTTGGAGAGGCCATGGAGAATGACTTCTGAATGGCTTTGAAGAGATTGGTCCACCATCCAGCGGCCCGTGAGGGTGCAGTGGTGAACCGCCAACCCTTTGTACGGTAGGGATGGGGCGCTGTTGACGTCGGCTTGGGATGTTGTAAGTCGGAGGAGGGAGTGCTTCAAAGACCAATCAATCAAACTTTGTCATAAGGCAACCATAGTGCTGTACAACTGAATCAAAATACAACAAAACAAAAAATATTAAAATGCAACTAAAAGCAGGAAGCAAAGTCACGAAGATAAACAATAAAATAAGAGACAATGAAGGACCTGCTAAGTTAAACTCCTGTGGAAAAGATTAGTTTTCAATAGATTTAAAGTCATTGAGAGGTCTGGATGACCTCATAGAAGAATGGAGACCGATCCAGAGTTTAGGAAAGGTAGGTTTGGTTAGAGCTGCTGCTAAAATAGGAATAAACCTGCCAAAATGAAAGATGTGTTGGACATCTATCATCGTTAAGATTCTTTATGTAAAAGAGTTCCTATAGGCAGGTGTGGAGCTTTCAGACTGTATAATCATTTACGAATAATCAAATCCGTAAACATTTCATCCACTAATATGAACAAAATGGATCAATGCCACCTTAATTCATAAAACAATCACCTCTACAGTCGCCATGTTGATATCAGTTGACTCACCGCTGCCCCCTGGTGGATACGTTGCTTAGCAACCACACTAATGTAAACGATGCAGAGGTATATGTAGGGTAGTGACAAATACATTCTCTGTAACAGAAGTGCAACAAGTGAGGTTTTGCTGTTAAGTTTTTAATTAAACCTGTAATGGAAACAAGGTGACTGAACTAGCATGCAGCAACAACTAACCTAGATAGCAGTGGTTGCGGTACGTTAGCGCCCCCAGCAGCAGTTTCAGCTGTAACTGCAGCATGTGGTCGTGGAGACGTCCTGATTACATTAAACCACAGATCACACCCTTCATTTGTTCAGAGCTCCATATCAACACTTATCTCTGACAGATGATTGACAGTTCGCTGTTTATTTCCCTTGAGGCCGCCTCCTAACCCCATTTCCAGCCCTCATTGGCTGATCTCCCACAGTGCTCTCATTCCAGCCTTATCTCAGTGCCCTGCTCATCAGGTTTATCTTTTTAATTATGTCAGCATTAACCTGCTGGAGGGGCTTTATGAGTGGCTGTCGGCGGACAAGGCCTTCAGTGTTGTCAACATCTTTGCTATCTAGTCATGTGCACTCGTAACGGGCCGAACAGCTCATGCACACTTGAAATGATGAGTTGTCTGTTTTCCACGGCCTCTCCCGGTCCTCTTTCCTTCCTCTTTATCCCAGCTCTGAGAGACAGGTTGAGGTGGGTGGAGCTTCATAGTCCCAGGTCACAAAGCTCTCAGGACATATTTAAAATATGACTGAGCTTTCAGGGTCCAGCAGGGATCCAGACCGGGTTCTGGACTACACCAAACAGCCCAGACGTTGGGGAGACGTTGAGGGGGAACATTCTTATCCTAAAAAAGACATCATCCTCTTAACGGGTGGAAATATAATAGACTTTCCAGAATAATTCGAGGATTTTTAAATGATGATTTTTGTAGACATTTCAATCTGGAATCAATATTAATATTAAAGTAAATAAAGATGAACTTTCCTTCTGTATTGACTTCAGTGAAGAGATCTACTCACGCTTTGATTGGACCACAGCTCTGTAATCAGGACTTCCCCAGTACAGCGGACACCAATCACAGCGCTTTCAGACCACACGGGCTGTGATGGAGGTGCTCATCTGGGCAACTTCAAAGTGTTTCTTGAAAACCTTGTGGGCGACATCACAGAGGGCGTCTCCAAGTAGGCTTCGGACGGCGTGGAACGAGGGCTTTAAAGGGAGGCAGTGACAGTTTGGTGCCCTGCAGCCACGGAGCATTTAAACCCGTCACCCGTCTGTAGACGGCCCGCCCTGTGGACCCAAGAGGAATAATCACCAGGAGCAAACGAGAGGAGCGTTTCCAACCTGAACCCCAGAAGCCCCCGTCGAGGCACATGTTCAGTCATCTTCACCTGCACCGATGAGGAGGTGGGGAAGGAGGGAGTTGGCTCGTAATTGATTTGACTAGGCAGCGAATCCCTGCTGTGGGGTGGGAATGTGGGGTCGGAGGTCGAGGGTGAACAGAGGAGGACCAGCCAATCACTGGTATCCATGACACCATAGACAAAAAGCCCTCTTAATAAGGTTAATCTCCGTCGGTGGAGAGAGCGGCAACAGAGAGGGGAGGGGGGGTGTATTTGAGCCAAATTGGCTTTTTGCCATCACTTGAAAGAGACTGAATACATCAATGATCGCAGGGGAAGATCGATGATCGGAGGTGCATATCGGTGATTGAAAGTGAAGATCGATGATCGGAGGTATAGATCGATGATCGGATGTGATGAACGATGATTTTCATCAAATGCACCTTTGCATTCTGGACCTTTGCGTTGGAAGCAAGGCCAGATACTGAACTGGAAGCTGTGAGTTTCGGTTTTATTGTAGCGACAATTTACATCCTGCCGTCAGCTGCTACTGATGCTGTGTGTGACATCATCAGCTCTGCTATTGCTAAGTTACAGACACAACAACCACTGGCGGTTCCCACCACGTCT
>NC_084592.1:37044918-37108217 GCF_033807715.1 Cololabis saira
GCACTACATGCTACATACTGCAAAGTATGCACTGAATACTGCCTACTGAATGAACGATTCAGTACGCTGCTCCAGCAGACCGTTTGTCTAAACATAAAGTGAAGCTTCATGTTTTTAATAGATAGCTTTACTTTATATTTAGACAAAACCACAATCTGCAGATAAAACAAAGCTATAGCACAATGGGTGCATAGACGACTTTCATACAGCAAACACGGGTTCGATTCCAGTTGGGATATATTTTGCAAATTTCCCCGATGTGGGACTAGTAAAGGATTATCTTAATTTAAATGTTGAAATAGCAGTAAAACCACATTTATTGATGAAAAGACATAATGGATGGAAAGGGATTTTAATAAATGTATTGAAATGAACATATCAGTCTATTGAATTTCATTTTATTTTATTATTAACAAAATTCTTCCCTCTCCATCTTCTCCTTGTCCAAACCCTCTCTCTGCATCTATTTATTTCAGCTCCCGGACAAATTCTCTGTCAAAACACAGCAACGAAAAGTAGTTATTTCATGAAAATACAACGAACTACCGATATATAAAGTTGTCATAACACTTAAATCACTTTTATTTACCTAGCAAGCACGCTAAGATAACTAACAAAAACATAACATACTATTAAAAACCCACAATTTTTAATCGTTGTCCTTACACTAAATTGAATTAAAAAGGTTATATATTAAAGTTACTTACATTTATATTCCTCCTCTCCCTCTCCACGGTGCAATTAGTCCTTTCTGCCTTCACATCACATCACTGTCCGATTGCAGCTGTTTTCTCAATAAAGTTTTGAACAATCAAAGAAAAAAGCGCTGCCCGGCCGAGGCCGCATTGCATTCTGGGATATAGTAAACGAGGTAGGCTGGTCTGAGCATGCTGCGAATTTTTTTCCAAATCAGTACAACATCCGGGTATTTTTCGCACACTGCAGATTTCCTTCTGTTCACATACAGCATACTACTTACTACACTTTGCCCAAATCAGTGTATACTTGTAGTACAGTATGCGAATTCGGAAACGACCTAAAAGAGTGGACTTTCTTACTGGCTGTTTGTCCAACACTGTCCGACACATTTGCAGCTGTCCAGCACCTCGACACGGTGCTGGTGTAGGATTACAGGGGACGAGACCCTGAGCTCATCATCCAGCTGGTGGACAGACACCCTGACATTATCCTGGAGGACACCTGGAAACCTTGGGAATGAAGTTCCCCTTCATGATGGCAGGTTGTCCGGCCATGAGGCAATGAGAAGAGCCCCAATCGTGATGCTCCTTCCGTACTTCGGTAAGAGGCTGTGCTGGTTTTACCCTGACGTTATCCTGAGGGGGTGGTCCCGTCCAGGATGGTCAGGGCTCCTGACCCGAGGCCCGCCAACCTGTCCTGCTGGTGTATCTTTGAAGAGCTACTCTCTGGATGGCATCAGCAGAGGCTCCTGATTAGCAGCTGACTTCAATTATTTGAGCATCTTCTCTCAGTGGAGGCAGCTCAGAACCTTCACAATCATCTCCTCATCAGGCTTCAGATATGGCGTCCACTGACTCCGACCCGCTAGCTTTGGTGTGAGTACTCTGAGTCCAGAGGTAAACGTACTCACATCAGGCGGGGGTCCACACGAGACCACAGAGTCCGGTGCCTGATTCAGACACACCTCGTGTGTGTGTGCAGCAAGGGGAGGGTGGTGTCTGTGGAAAAGCCACAGCTCTGAGGGTGGTTCAGCTCCCGCCCACCGCCGTGATCCCACTTTGAACTTTGCCACAAAGCAGAACCGAACAGAGAGACTTTGTTGTGAAAGGAAGAGAAAGCAAGAGGAAGACAAACAAACAGAGATGAAAGAGAGGAAGGAGGAGGGATGGATGTGTTCAGGGGCACATAAAGACGAGTGTTACTGCGTGCATGTGTGAGCGTGCACGTGTGTGCGTGCGTTCCCTGATATTTCATGGGACTGTTTGGGCTCTCGGCCAAACACGAGTTTTAAAGATGAATTCATCCATAAATTAAAATGAACAATGAGTCCGGAGCGCTGAGAGAGATGTGAGGATGTAAGGCCTCACAGGCAGTAATGTGTCGTTTTATTTGAAGAAATGATCAGAAGGAAACATGCAGCCTTAAAATGAGCGGGAACCTGGAGGAGGCGTCCGTCAAACCCCTGATGGAGGAAGCGATGATATCTTCGCTTGTCTCCAGCTTTGCTGATGAATCCAGTATCTTTCAGTATCAATGTCATCGTGGGTGATGTACAACTACTTTACTGCAACATTATGTCACGTTTAATATTAGTTAAAATGTCCTATAAATTCATATCTAAGTGTCATTTGCTCCCAGTTTGGGAGACTTTGTCTCTCAGGTGAGGGCTCCGACTTTGTAGCACACAGAGCTACAAAGTCGGAGCGACGCAGCCATGCAGCCAAGCAGCCAAGGAGCAAACAATGAGTCATGAAAGCCGCTTCACCCTCACCTTCAGGTTTTTAGACCCACTCAGCCCTCTTAGGGTCCCACAACGGCATCTCAGCCAGGTTGAGGTCTGGACCTGGACCAGGTCATTCCAGAACCTTCAGTCTTTAATTTTTCATTCATTCAGGTGTCGCTCTGCTGCTGCGTTTGGGATCATTTCCTGTCACATGACCCAGTTTCAGCCGAGCATATGTCTGACCTCGGGGTGGATTTGCATGGACGTCAGCTCCTGCGAGGCCTTGAATGTTTTCTGCTCGTGGATTAGTCTGGCGGGGCTGTTATGACCCGTTCCAGATTACTGCGCAGAAATGGTCGCTTCTCTTCCCTCTCAACGCTGAGTTAACACACACTTGACTGCTCCGGACCAGCAAACACCCAAACCATCTGCTTTTTGTTTTGATATTTTTATTAGGGGGTAAGGCACAGTTGAACAGGAATAAACAAAAAAGATATACAGTCTACCTCCTTTTTTTTTTTTTTTTGGATTAAGAACAGAACAAAAAATCCACACAAAACAATGACAAATACACGAAAATTATTATATTCTTCTATATAAGTAATATTTAAGTATTAAAGCTAAACAGTATGAATTAAAAAATAGATGAATAAAAAGGGGGAGAAAAAAAAAAAAAAAAAAAAAAAGAAACAAACCCCAAAGCAAAAAAAAACAAAAACAAAAGAAAAGTAAATAAAAAGATAAATAAAAAGGAGGAAGAAAGAGAGGAATAAGAGAAGAGAGGGAGGGGGGGGGGGGGTCCGTCAATCAGGAGGCAGGGACTGGAGAGAGTGGAAGAATGTAAGAAAGGGAAGCCACTTATTATAAAATTTGTTGCAACTACTCTTCAGTGAATATTTAATCTTTTCCAGCTTCAGAAAACAAACCATCTGCTTTTGTAGGTCTGTTGAGGACTCATTCATCACCGGCTGATGACTCGCAGCACCTGGATGCAGGTTACCTGTTTACATGCTACGGCACCGTCCAGGTTTGTCAGTGCTGACTGATTCTGCCCATCTTCAGTGCTGCTCATAAAGAGTGTTGGTAAGTTTGGACTTACCTTTTACAACTGATATTATAACGCCATGCACAACAAAGTCCTAACAAACGTGCCATCAGGGAAGGTTTTTGGGAAGCGCCGAGACATGCATCACACCCTTACAGAGGTACAAATATCACTTCATATCTCCCAGCTCTATGTTTGAGCACCGAGGTGGGGTTTGACTTGCTCCGAGGATGCTGACGAGAGCAAAGAAGCAGCTACCAGGACAGAGGACGGGTGTGTGAACAGCAGCTGTATCTGTGTGTGCATGTGTGAGAGAGAACCCGTGTTTGTATTAAATTTTTGTCGGAGTGCGTCTTATCTGTTTGCGTGGTTGTCATAACAGACACATCCTTTTCTGTCATGCTGCTGATGTTCAGAGGAAACAGAGACGCTGTGCGCTGTTTTCCTAAGCTCTCCCACAGTGGAAATGTTGGTGGTTTCTGGCTCCGCTGCCGTTTTTGTCCTTGAACGCTTTAACCCAGTTTCAACCTGGGCACTACTTTCAGTTTTACCTTTCAGATCATTAAATATACGAGAATCTAACCTAATTTAAATGGACAGAACTCTGGATGTGCACTCGGCAAAGGTCGTTCAGAGCCAGGACTCCCGACTGCTTCCCTGACTTCCCTTTGTCTCTTCTTTCATTCCAATTATTTTCCCTCTGTCTGCAGGAATGTCTGTATATCACTGTTCCCCGGTTTTCTACTACACTTTTACAGAACAAGGATATTTATCTGTCATTGTTGCCGTTGAGCATTTTCCTGCAGCGACTCAAACAAGTTGTAGATCTGAGAGACGTCAAACATGTTGGCCGGTGGGAGAACATTCCTTTAATGCTTCTTAAAGGTTTCATATATCCCCAAAGTGCTCTTCGCTGGACCATAAAGGGCTGCTGAACTGACAATAACCTCCTTTCTCCCATATTTTATAGCAGGCTGTATGGACATTTAAAGACTTACGACATTTACCTTCAGACTAGCAGAGAATCTAATAACCCTTCAGGACGAGGCTAGTTATATCCCTCACCGTTGTACTCCCAACAAAGCCCTCATCTATCCTGCAAACATGTTTGAAAGCCTGATGTATCCTCTTCATTTTTGGCAAGGATAAACTACACAAACACGTCCCTGTTGTAGTCACCCGTGACGAATGGACTCCCCCTCCCACACCCCGCCCTCCCACACCCCGAGTCCGGTTTTTATCTGAAATTATTGAGCCTGTTAAATGATGTGCTAGTGCTACATTTGATGTTCATCTTTTTACTTTCAGGCTAAAAGTGTTATTTGTGTTATATAAGAGTTATTTTTTTTAAAGTGTCTTAAAATCTAAACAAATAATTTTCTGGAAAAACATGACAATCTGTCCAGTGTTTTTCTTCCCTAAAGAAGGGAGGGTTTGTCTCTACGGAAAGAAGAAACTTGAAAGACACAAAATAAATCAATATTTCTTTTTTTTCCAGATGACCAACGATGCCTGGAAGGTGATTCAAGGATGACCTTTGAGAAGGGCTCGCGTCTAATGAGGACGTGACTTGCAAACGCCACCCTGCAAGAGTCCTCTCCTCTCTGCAAAAGCACACTCCACATGTATGTTTAAAGGGGACATATTATGAAAAACACGTTTTTTCTTGTTTTAACATATATAAAGTGGTCTCCCCTCACCCTGCCAGCAGAGGGGAGACAAAATACCATGAATTTCTGCAAGTTCTGTGACCCCCACCTTACAGAGTCCCCCAGTGTCACGTGATTTTTTTTGAGCCGATTAAAATCTGCGCCTAGGGTGACGTCACCCGAGGCACAGAGGCGCAGAGGTTCGGCCTCCACTGCTGAAGCCACGCCCACAACCAGCTCTCTCAGTCGGCTCGAGCGTCCGCCATTGTTTACAAGCGGTGGCTGTTTCCACAGCGAGGGAGAGTAGAAATTAGGTTTTGCATCGACATTTACCCTCATAAAAGGATCAGTTCCCACAGCACGGACCCGGCAACTGCACACGAGTCAGCGGTAAGTTCCTTTTTTTTTTATGTTATTTGTATGATCTTTGCATGGGCTAAGTATTTAGCTTAGCTCCGGAGCCCCGGCGCCGCATACGGAGCTGCGGGGGCTGCTCACGGACCGGACCGTCGAGGAGCCCCGGGCTCGGGGCTCTATTAGTACCGTAATACATTTTTCTTCTGTGGTTTCAGATCTTTCAAGCACCTGGAGCTGTTCACATTCAGAAGACGCGCGGTCCTTCCTTGAGCCAGCAATAGTGCATACATTTTATTTATATATTTTAACAATAAAGTTGCCATTTGTGAAACTTCAGTGTTGTGATTTCTTTACAGTTACATGATTCATTTGTCTTGTAACATAAGAAGTGAAATGATGAGGAATTGGAGTAAATAACCGTGGTGTACCTGTTTAGAATTAAATTCAATCTTTCTGTTTGAAGACGAGGTGACTAAAGGCTGATTTATGGTTCCGCGTTACACCAACGCAGAGCCTACGGCATAGGGTACGTGTCGATTTAACGCAGAACCGTGGACACGCTTTGCTACGCAGCCGCTGCTCTTCTCCCCGGAGCGACGCTTTGTCTCCTCCCCTGCTACACGTCATTCAAGCAGCCAATTAGCGCAGAGCCTCATTATCATACCCCCCCCCTTCCCTTAGAATGGAGCACAGAAAAAGGCTTTAGAAGCGGAAAAAATAAAAACATGGCCCAGAGACTGAATTTCTGATTTATGTAGAAAAAACAAGCTTTAGATTGTTTTTAAGATATGTTTTAATCTGATGTTCTTTATGTAAACAAGAGTAAGGAGCAGCCTGACCAGGTGAACTCAGATGACCATAAATTAAATATGTCACATTTTCTGAGTTATGCACAGATCTGGGAATGTAATGGGAATAATCCCACTAAGCACAGGTGTTAATGTCATAAAACTGCCCTGGACAACTGGAGAACACAAGGCCTGGACCTACACTCTCTTAAATATCCCCAGAACCTTCAACAGGAAGTACATGGTTGCCTATCCAGCTTGTAGTTACAGAGTAACAGATGGGCACAGTTAGATCGGCTTCAGGACCCGTATCGACAACGCTGAGCCTAGCTGAAGGCTAGCGCACACCGGAACCCAGCACTAAAGCTGTTCGTCTCTGCTGATAGATACGACCCAACAGAAAAACAAAGGACCCGGGTCGTGCGGCGGCCTCACTGATATCAGACAATCAAGACAGCGTAAGAATGTTGGTGAACAACTGCGGATCCACGACGTTATCAGAAGTTCCCACTTCACGGGAGGGGGTTTGCGCAGAGAACCGGTGTTGCTAGTCAGGTTATTTGAACTCATCACGACTCCAAAAGCTTCAATGATTTCATAACAACAAAGACTGAGAAACTGCAGGGAGAAACATTAAAAGCCAGCAGATTTGGCTCCAATTTTTATTGATTGGTCAGCACACGGCCTGAAGAATATGGCTATGCAAAGAGGCTCCGCCCTGTATGACATCATATCATTCAAAAACCGAATGAAGCATCCTCAGCACCCTGGAAACTATGTAATGCGTGAATAAGAATAATAAAACTTACATTTGCTTCATGTTTTCAGCCTCCAGCTGCTGATACGTAATGTTAACATTGTAGATACACTGAAGACCAGAATATGGCCAATTTAAACAAGCAAGATGTGCTAAAACCAAGTTGGATGTCATGTTAATGAAACGCTCACTTGCACTGTCACGGAGGATCCTCAATGTGTGCAACAGTTGTTAAGTAAATGATATCTGTGGTCTTGACCAAGGATTTATCCTGCATATTGTATGAAAACTTGCCTGATTAATTTTTAGAGCTACAACGTCAAAAAAGAAAATTCATACAAAGACTTCACCATTAATGCACACATTGTTCCTGTTGCCGACTTCCGCTGTTCCAGCCTTTGTTGTCACTCCTCATCCCTCTCACAACCGCACGTACGCTGACTGAAACCAGCTGGTGTTCCTCGTAGAACGTGGACACTCTGGGCAACGTCTCGGATCCCTGATGGATAGCAGCCCGAGTGTTTCTGTTCACTTCAGTGTTGTAGTCAACACGAGCGACGCAGCTTATAGCTAAAACTCTGCCTACGGGACAGACGGTTCATTATTAACCCTCTTTCTTCACTACTTTGACCCTCTTGGATATTTTATGTTTTCTTAATTTCATTTTTATCAATAACAAAGATGCTGGTTAAAATAGGAAAGTTAAACTGTACAATTAAAAAGTAAGCGTATTCACAGATGGGTGTTTATTAATTTGTGTCTCTTTACTGAGGACCAGGGACCACTGATTCATACTTACCATAAGACCCTTTACTGGATGGGACAGGACACTCCAGTTGTGGAGACTCTGTACTGATCTGTTGTGATGAGGAGAGATTTGAGCCCAAAGAAAACTTTGTTCTACGTGTCTATCTTCATTTCTACCCTCCTCTATGGTCACAATCCTGGGTAGGGACAAAGGAACAATATCATTGGTTCAAGCAGCTGAAGACTTTCTTCTGAAAAGTGACTTGACTTCAGTCATCTGGGAGAAGGCCCCAGGGCAGACCAGGACACACTGGACAGATTATTTGTCTCAGCACTCCTGCAAACATTTTTTACTTTTTTTATTAACCTTTATTTATACAGGTAAAATCTCATTGAGACCCAGGGTCTTATTTACAAGAGACACCTGTTTTAGTTAGGCAGCAGCAAAAACACAAAGTAACAGACTAACTGGAGACTAACAAGAGACAAAAACAAAACAAACATTAAAGCTGCAAGCAGCGATGAACGGGCCCTCGCACTCTTGTGCATGTTCAGGCGTGCTGCAGTGGAAGCGCTTGTATGACTTGCATGTAGATGTCTTCAGGCCTGGACATTTAGTGGATGACACCACCCACGACTTTCTATATCAACCGATTCAAAAGTTATGGCAGAAAGTAGGAACTATCAGATATCGACCAATCAGACGCAGGGGCGGGGCTAATTTGCACCAATTATGTTCAAGGACTCAAAACCATGTCCAATGACACCACCCACGAGTCTTTATGTCAAACCATTTAAGTTATTTCAGAAGATAGGAACTAAATATTGACCAATCAGAATAAGGGGCGGGGCTAATTTGCACCAATTATGGTCAAGGACTCAAAACCGAGTCCGATGACACCACCCACGAGTCTTTATGTCATACCATTCAAAAGTTATGCCAGAAAATAGGGACTATCAAATATCGACCAACCAGAAGAAGGGGCGGGGCTAATTTGCACCAATTATGTTCAAGGACTGAAAACAGAGTCCGTTGACACCACTCACGACTCTTTATGTCAAACCATTCAAAAGTTATGGCAGGAAGTAGGGACTATCAAATATGGACCAATCAGATGAGGGGGGGGGGGGGGGGGGGGGGGCGCGCTTTTTGGCGTCTATCGTCGCCACAGTAATGCTTTTGACTGAGAAAAGTAATGCGCATCGTCGCAGGATCGAGACACACATTTTGATGTATAACATACCTGGGTGCACGTTACGGTTCGGACGAAGAAACGGCTGAAGAAATGGCATAAATTGCGGCAAAATTACACGATTAATTCAAAATTAGGCCACGGCCATTAATGCAAACCATTAAATATCTAATTTTTCGCCAGGCCTGGCTTGCGTGCAAAACTTGGTGACTTTTGGGGCACGTTTAGGGGGGCAAAAAGGCCCTCATTTCGTCGGAAGAAAAAAAATTCCTACAGATACAATAGGGCCTTCGCACTGTCAGTACTCGGGCCCTAATAAAGAAGACAATAACATATAATAAATTTGAGACAATAACAGATCGTGGAATCGCTGCTTGCTCAGCAATCCCACCAGTTGAGTACAAACTCAACCTTAATGACTAGTTTACAGCTGTTTGTCCAAAGTGACTTACCGGTTAAAATAGAATAGAAGCTTTATTTGTCATTGTATTACATACAGTGTAGCAACACAACAAAATGTAAGGTGCTATTCCAAACAGTGCTTTAAAATAAAATAAAATAAATAGAACTACTAATAAATACAACATATGACAGACATGACATCCCCCCCCCAGACATACATACACTTCTCATACCTTTCAACCTCACTCATCACCCCCACCCACACAACCATACATACAATATCTCGTTCACAGTACACAATGTGTAATATAGCAGTAAAAGATGCACCAATAGATGAAAGTGAAAGCTGCAACAGTCCGAGGTAGTGTTCGTGAGGGGAGGTATTCACCAGCTATGAGTTATTTAGTAATCGTATGGCCCAGGGAAAAAAAGTGTTCGTGAATCAGGTGGTGCGTGCCTTCATTGATCTGTAGTGCCTGCCAGAGGGGAGCAGTTTAAGCAGGTGGTGAGCAGGGTGTGCAGTGTCTTTGAGGATGAATCTAGTCCTGTTTAGGCAGCAGAAGTTTTTAAAATTTTATTTATAAAAAAGTTTTAATTTATAAATGACATTCCACCATTAAATCCATTAAATATCAAATTTTTCGCCAGGCCTGGCTTGCGTGCAAAATTTGCTGACTTTTGGGGCACGTTTAGGGGGCAAAAAGGAACTAATTTTGTCGGAAGAAAAACGAGAAAAAAAAAAATTCCTACAGATACAATAGGGCCTTCGCACTGTGAGTGCTTGGGCCCTAAAAACATAAGATAATTAATAACAATAAAATTAAGTAAAAAAGGAACTAGTTAAGTACAGTACACATGCAGATCCCCACCCACTGTCTCACCAACCTTCATACAAGTTATTTGAAGTCCCCTAGCGAGATAAAACTGGATAGCTTCACCTTCTGTTGGAGCCTGTTCCAGGTTACAGGCGCAGCATAGGAGAACGCCTTTTTACCAAGTTCAGTACAGACTGAGGGGATGGCAAATGTGATGTAATCCAGGGACCGGAGGCTATGATCAGACTGTTTCCGTGTCAAGTATGTGGACAAATAGGAGGTGAGCAGTCCAATGATGGATTTACTGACAAATAGATACCAGTGGTTGGTTCTGCGAATGGGAAGTGAGGGCCAGTCAGTGAGAGAGTACAATGTGCAGTGATGTGTAAGGGGGTTTACAACCAGTTATGAATCTCAAGTCATGATATGCAGCATCCAATAGTTTGTGAGCAGAGGCATTCATATAAACATCGCCATAATCCAGGAGTGGCAAGAAAGTGGCTGCAACAATACGTTTTCTTGCTTTAAAAGAAAAACAAGCTCTACATGTATTTCTAAAGAAGACCCCAGCTTTACTTTAAAAGGAACCCTCGTTATTAAGACTTGTAGTCCCTAATTAGCCACAATTGTTCTCTTATACTAAAATATGTTGTTAGAAACACATAAAATAATCTAATTGCTTTAAAAATCTACAATGTTTATCACATATTTTGACCTGCAGGAGGCGCCATGTTCTACCTGCGCAATGCATTCTGGGGGCGACGACGTAGACCGGTGGCTCTGGGAAGATAAGCTGCGTTAGTTTAACTGGGACAGGTATCTAAAACATAGATGAGCAGCACTCTCCCAGCCGTGGAGGCTGACGAGGGAGCCCATAAGACGTCTCGGTTCAGGCAAACTGGATCAAAGTTCTCGTGTGCTGTGATGCACGGGAGATCTGAAAAAATGATCAAAGTCGTGCGCATCTTACCAGTGCATTAGGGTACGGCGTAGACGGCGTAGGCGACGGCGTAGGCGACGGCGTAGGCGACGGCGTAGAAGGCGTAGGCTACGGCGTAGACGGCGTAGCCGTGGCTCTAGAGCCTGCAGCGCACCGCCATCCGCTCTCCGCTCTCGCCGGGATGGAGACGCCGGTGGGCAGGATGCACGTTTGGGTGGGCATAACCCACCCCTGCCCTCCCCCCTAAAACCGGCTTCGGTGCTGGGTCCACCGTTTGATGACAGACCAGAGGCTAAGGGGACTGGCACGGGACTTTGACGAAACGGGAGGCGCAGACTTTGCGTCAAATAGGCAAGAACATCTTTATTTTATTTTATGACGCCAGATCTGGCTGGGGTTTTTATTGTAGCATCGGCTATCTGCTAGTTGAAATGTGTGGTCGGTTAGTCTATCTGAGTTTTATGGTGTTTTTATAGTTCATGCTTTATGGTGCTGTACTTAACCTTACTCACCTTAATGTTTTTAGCTGCATTTTCATCTGTGTTTTTATTGCGCCGTCACCTGTTTAGCTGTGTTTTCATCTGTTTCTGGGTGTCAAAACAGTGTACGGGGGCTAGCAGGTGCCACCGTCTGATGTCACTACCCAGAATGCATTGCAGTGTAAACAACAATGGCGACCTACGAGTTAAATTATATTTTCAAATTTTATAAAAACGAAGACATCAAAAAGGTTTTTTATATCACATTGTTATAATTGATACCAACATTTTCTTTTAAGACCTACATGTCTTAATAGCCAGGGTTCCCTTTAAGTTTCTTCAGTCATTGGTTAATATGGCATCTAAAAGAAAGCCTATCGTCCCATGTTATGCCAAGGTATTTATAAGTGGCCACAGATAAATATGGGTACCCTGAGCAAACATAATACAGGGTAAAACAGCAGGCACCTTCTTTTTATTTGAAAAGAACATAGACTTAGTTTTACCTGCATTTAGAACTAGTCTGGGATGAGACAGTTGTGCCTGAATGGTGTCAAAAGCAAACTGCAGATCTTTGAACACCTACAACAGACAGACAGACAGAAGATGTGCAGCAATAGACAACAGTATCATCAGCATAAAGATGTACTGATGAATTTATGTTTTGGCCTACCCCATTCAAATAAATAAGGAAAAGAGTGGGTCCTAAGATGGAACCTTGCGACACACCATTTATAGTGTTTAGGAACCCAGAGCTAAGACTGGACTGCACACACTGCTTGCGGCGGGAAAGGTAGTTAAAGAACCAGCCAACAGCATGGTCTGACATTCCAATGGTAGACAGTCACTGACATTAAATAATCCGATCGACTGTATCAAATGCCTTTGAAAGATCAATAAAAAGTGGAGCGCAGTATTTCTTGGCATCCATGGCTTCCACAATATAATTCATCACCTTAATGGCAGCAGTTGCTGCACTATGCTGCTTCCTAAAACCTGACTGAAAAGTAGAAAATATTGTTCAAGGTCAGGTAATCCTTGACCTGGTCATTCACCAGCCTTTCAAGAACTTTTGCTAAAATCTAGAGCTTGGAGATGGGTCAATAATTATTCAATAAAGTGGGGTCACCCCCTTTCAGGAGAGGGAGGACATGGGCAGTTTTCCACACATCAGGACTTTGCTCTGGATAGAAAGATTAAAAATGTGAGATACAGGTTGAGCTATAATACGTGCAGCCAAACATAAAAAGAAGGGCAGAGATTATCAAGGTCTGCTAATTTTCAAGGGTCAACGTCTTTTAAGGCTGTAAGAACATCTTTAACAGAGAAGGGGGTAAAAAAGAAATGTTGGATACCTGTGGCTGGGCTAACAAGGGGGAGAGTGGGTGAGTTACCATCGCATGAAGAGTAAAAGAAGGAGCTGAAGGCTATAAAATGTTTGTTAAAACAGTTATGCATCTCAGTTTTATCTGATATAGGGGTGGAATCGACAACAATGTTCTGTGGATGGGTGAACGTGACTTGTTGGTTCTGAGGTCTGAGTTCTCATCAATAGTTAAGGCATCATTCAAATCTAAAAGAGACATATTTTAGAGAAGTGATTGCACCTGATGGTTACCCATCCAGGAGCTCAGATATTTGAGCGTGGATCAGAGGTGGATAGACCAGGCTGACCTGTGAAGGAAGAACTCCAGTTGGGCCTTGTTCGTCTCTGAACAGCCAAGCTTTGATCCACTACACGGTACAGATGGGGGGTCCTGATGGTCATTTCCAGGTTCTGGAAAAGGTAGACACTTTGTTTCAATCTGTTTGGGTCTGAGGCTGCTCGTGCTTCCAGAGGTGATTGGTACAGCAGTTCATTTTACAGAGAACGGTCCTGGCTTACACAGGGCACCTTTGTGTGAAGAGACCCTTATCTGTCCACCAACATCAACTTACTCCTACAGCTCATATAAACACCCACTTTACACTTCAACCACACGCACGCATAAACACCAGCAAGGTATCAGATCACAGGGGGAACTCACTTCCACATGTGCTTATGGAAATTCAGCCCATTATTTGCAGGTGTACACTGCATGTGTGTCTGCATTTGGTGTGTTGGTGTGATTTCATGCACACATGAGGTGCATATTATTAGTAGCTATGTGGAAATATTCTGCAGCTCCAAACAAAATACCTATTAAATGTGTGAAAGCATATGGTCATACTGTGTAAACAATACATTTTTTCCCGAGGTTCAACTGCAGGCACACATTTACATACGCCCACACAACCTTACCTCTTCAGATGTGGGCACATCATCTCTGAGCAGCCAACATCTACTCTGATAGCTGTGCATATGCATTACATGCCTCCTTATTTTCATCCCTCGACTTTATTTGTGTCACAATTGTGCCAGTATAACTTGGAGAAAGATGTCTTTTATTTAACTCAACATTATATTAACAATTTCTGCTGTTTTCATATGAATAAAGGTAGTTTTCATTCTTCTCATTTCTTATTGAAATGGTGGAGCTGTGATTCAGTCTCCATTATCACATTTTCAAGATGTAGAGTCTGTTTGAACCTCCAGGGTAAACAAATTCATCACTTGCACTGAAGTGGTGCATTCTTCTTTCTGATAGCTGCAGTCAAATTAGTGCGCTGAAAATATTTAAATGCATCCCCAGGTTCAGCAAAGTTGCTGTATATGTTTATGAGAGCTTCTGAGCTGCCTGTGCTTCCAGCCAGCTTCCCTCTGATCGTTCATTGAAGGGCAACCAGCAGAGCAAGGTTTGCTCTGACTGTTCAAATTCACTTTCCCCGTCTTTGTGGTGTTTTGGTGCCAAAGGGGAAGAGACGTGCAAACACATGCAAGGTTCATTCAAAGGATGAAGAACAAAGAGAATTCTTGGGATTTTTGCAGACAGTCGATCTCAGCTTTTTTTTTCTTTTTACAAGAAAAGATGTCTCAAAGCCATTTTTTCTGGAGTGTAACTTGTGTCTGCTGAATACTTTGGGGATTTTGCCAACACAAATGTGTGCACTCAGAGCGAGTGCATATTTATACCAGAAAGATACTCAAAAAGTAATGAAACTAATTAGCTTTATTAACCTCTCAAGAACTGGTGCATTTTTCTTAGGAGGCAAAACAAATTTGAGCCCATGAGCCTCAATAAGTGGGTATAGACAAAGGATGGATGGACGGACGGACGGACGGACGGACGGACGGACGGACGGACGGATGGATGGTTGGTCGAACCGACAGATGGATGGATCGGGGCTCCAATCAATTTTGTCGGATTTTTTTGCTGTTGTTGTTGAATGGTGCTTTAAAACAAAATCAATCTACAGCCATGTTAGTGTTTTACTCCGTGTTGGTGAAAACATCTGTGTGTCAAATTCCAGCAATGGTCATGTGGCATACACCTGCTGAATCAGAGGAGGGTGCATGGTGACCCAGAAGAGCAAACACGAAGCAAAGCCATGCAGCACATGTTTCTACATCACTCAGAAACAGAAACAGGGTCTGAACCGGACCAGAGTTTTCCCATGGCCATGGGTTGGCCTTGCCAGAGCGGTATGGCTGCCAGGTGGAACCGCAGCAAATGTTTCACAATTCAAAAAGTAACTGCAGTAATGTGGATGCAGCCTGTTTGGCTCGTCTGTCTAAAAGGCATTTTTCCAGAAGTTTTGTGGTTTGTTCAAATGCAGCTCTGCAAACCCAAGTTGTGCTTCTATGTTTGTTTTAAAGAGAAGACTTTTTTCTTTCTCCAGTCGAGCCATCGCTGTTCAGTCGTTATCTAAAAATTGTGTTGAGATCTTTAACATTTAAGATGCTAAGTGGGGCCTGAGGACTCTGAGATGGTGTAAAACTGCACACAGACATGCCAGAGCAAGTCTCACATCAACTGGAACTCACGCTGTCGAAGCGGATATCAGACATAATCTCTCATTTCTCATAACTTTCAGTCTGCTTCGTTTAAGCCGTCCACCCAGTCTCTTGTTGTGTTTACATAAGAAAACACTTTATTATAACATTTGCTGAGATTCCTAATGGCGTCACCTTGTGTGTCTCAGAGACTTTGAGTTCTGGCAGAATAATTTATTACCCTTGGAATGAGAACAGGTCATAATTAGTTCTGAAGTGGTACCGGACCCAGGTGCTGTTCTGCTGTAGCCCTGATTGTATTGTTTCTTTCTTTGTATTTTCCTGATATTTTCTCCTTAACTGTGAAACACTGATCTTGAAGTAGCAGTTTTTGATTTATTCCTGGCAGTTTTTAGTGCTTGCTATGATGACTGATGACGGCAACATCAAGTTATTTTCTCATGTGAGCAGCAGACAGAGCAGTATTAAATCCAAGTAATACCTGGAATTAACTTCAAGAGGTGAGATTGAGGTTGGAAGACAGGAGTGTAATGGACAACAAGTGAAAAGTTTAAATGTCTTCTTCTCTTGGTTACTGATAAACTAGTTTGTTGTCTTTTTTTCAGAGACTGCTAACAAGCACTGCAGTAGGAATTGCAGTCTCCGTGAGTCGCTATCATGTTATCAGTAAAGAAGTGCTGCAAGGCTTGATACTCATGGAAATCTTTGAAATGCAATAAAAGCGAGCAACAGCAATGATGTCAGCACAGATGACAACATCTTTGTCAGGTTACTGTGAAAGAGCATCTCTCCATCCTGAATGTGGACCTGTTGTCGACAGTCCACCTTTATATAGCCTTTGATCCATTTCTAATACCTACTTCATCTGGTGGTCACAGGGACTGGTCTCTTTTCCAGCTGTTATCGGTTAATAATCAGGGTATGCTAGGACAGGTCATCAGTCATCACAGGGCCACACTGAGACACTGAGAGACACGAAGGGAACAAAGTCCTCACAGAAAGACCCAGTGTTCGGCCCAAACATCACCCATGTCTGTAGTTTTCTTTGGCCAGCACTTGTCTTTGACCAAAGTTGAGTCAGAGAGAGCAAGGCTGCCTAAATTCTGCCATGTATAATTCAGATATGCACCAGCTTGCACTTTCTTTTGGTGTTTGGGCCACGCCTGGCCCTCGCTACACTTGTCATAAACCATGTCAGAGCCAGCTTACGACATTTTTGACCACATTTGGTCTATGCAACACATGCCACTACCCAAGATAGGCCAAGCTCATAACTTTTGTGGCTTGTGTAGGTCATAAAAGGCTTACAATTTAACTGAGTCAAATCTGTCAAAAGGAGTCCAGATTAGGCCAAACTGTATCTGCTATTTTGGCCGATGTCAGTGATTTCCAAGCAAGCATGTTTATCCAGGTCGCAAATGGGTAGCTGTGGGTTTACTGTAGAGAAATGTGGGCAAGATAAACCCACACCTATCCAACAGAACACCAATATGAGACTCAAGTCGGTTACCTTAAACATGGCCCGCAGCAGTGCTGCCATTGTTGGTCCCCATGTGAGTTTTCTTTGGTAAACTTACAGTGGGGCTTGCCCATAAACAACACACAACCCCCACATGCCCGGTGACATGGGATAATGTGAGTTTTCTGCAAGAACACCATTGTTGGGTCTGCCCAAAGAACCCCCATGTAGGCCTCCAGTCTACATTAGTATCATTGCTTTAGTTGAGCTGTCCTATTAGTGCCCCTTCTGGGCCTGCGAAGGTCCCAACTGGGCCTAGAAAGGGCATGTGTAGCTGGGTTCATGCATCCCTTTGAGATCAGCTCGATTCTACACGCCTTTTCTCCAGATTCTGTGGATTCTGTCTCTTCATTTTTACATTCTACTTGCCTCACTGACTTGCTAAAAGGTCTATGACTGGCAAGTCTCTAAAATGCTGCTGTCTTCTAAGTGTTGAAAAAAAACATTTTAGGAACTTTGGGGGCCAAACAATTCATTCAAATAAAATGATATGTAATGAGGTTTCCCTGTCATCACTTCCATGTCACAGAGCTCAGAATCTGGACGCCCTCTGTGTCATGTCTTTGTTCTGTCTGTTCTGTTAGTCTGTGTGGGAGTGCATCTGTTAGGCTGTGTGGCTATAATGTGTCTCTCTCTCTGTGTTCTGTCACTCTCGCTGTCTTTCTTGCTGGCTGGGCTTCTGACAGTCGAGGGAGACAGACGGAGCCTTTGACTGGAGCAGTGATGCCATCGGTGCTGGCTGCACAGGCCAGGCTTTGTCCTCCTCCTCCTCTCCTCTCTGCTTCGGTTGTACTCAATCGCCAGGTTTACCGTTGCCCATGGAATCTGTGAAACATAGAATAATGAGAGGTGTAAATCAAGACGGAGGGATTCAGCAGCTGTTAGAAATACTCAGGGGAAGTCAGAGAGAATGAAAGAGCTTTGCGAAAGGAGATTGATAACTTTGATACTGTGACTTTATTATGGACACGTATGGGGGAGTTGATGCTGTTGCCCTGTTCTATACGCCACCACTTCCAATACACTGTGTCTTCCTCCCTGGAGGAACTTTTCAGTTATTTGAGGCCATCCTGATTTGAATATCAAAGTCTCACTGGACTAAACAAACCCCACGATGAGTCCGAGGAAGCTGCTCCAACGATGACACACACTTGAACAGAAAAAAAACATCTTTGGTATACAGTGCTGGGAGACAAAACATGGAGATGTGCTGACAGACTCCTCCAAAGATGATGTCTCTGGATACAAAGATAGAGATGAGTTTTGGAAGAAAAGTGGGAATACAAATTAGAGTCTTTCTGTCACCAGAATAATCCTCATTTTATCACTTTCTCTTTGCTCTCATAAGGCAATCAATGTATTCATATAGTGAATAAGCTGTTTTTTTTTCAATCTTGCATCTGCAAACCACAACTATGGTACACACTTTGTTTATAAATCACATTTTATGAGAATCCAAAAGATGCAATAGATAAAGTGCTTAAAAATAAACATGTGCAAGAAAAATCAGACAAAGTTAGGGTAAAATGTTGCAGTTTGCAGAACTTACACTGTAACCCCAACTACATTTAGTACATTTGTTCTTGTCTTTTTTATTTTAGATCAGTAGCTTGATAATAAGGATATTTCAAGCGGGCGGTGCTAACAGTGGGTTGTGATGATGGTTGGGTCCAAAAGAAGTATCCATGAAAGACTGAGAGTCTGAGGAACAAAGAGGGGCAGAAGGTCTTCACTTTGTACTGTAAACTCATTCAAATGTTTAAAAGCAATCTTTCTCAAAAATGTATAAATAAACAAGTAACTGGAAGGGATTTGCATGTCATAGATCATCACATTATTCAAGAAATCTGGAGGCATTTCTGTGGACCCCAGTGATCTCTTATTGCTCAGAAGACCCCGCTTTAGGAACCATCCTTCATCTGCAGCTGATAGAAGCACATGGACAAGGGTTGCTGTGAAACCGTTGTTAACGCTACAATGCAGAGATGCATTTACAAATGACATTTAAAAGAAAGCATCAGCTTGTCTGGGCTTGGAGACGTCTGTGACGGACCATCATACAGTGGAAACACATATCTTAACAAGTGAAAAGTACCACAGGGATCTGTATGAGGGCCTCTGCTTGTTTCATGCTACGTACTACCACTAGGTACTATTTTGGGTTAATGAATACAAATGTTACAGGATACTCTGATTCATGTTCCTAATCAGTATTCCAATACCTTTTCAGGGGTAAAATAAGAACCAGGCATAACAAAGAGGGAAAACTCCAGAGGCTGCAGAGGAAAAGCATACAGGTGTACTGGTCCTGGACACACTCAGTACATTTACATGCAGCAAAGAAATCAGATTTCTGATCGTATCAGATAAAGACATCCAGAAGACCGAATCACTTGTCTGAGTTTACATGCTGTTCAGAGAATCGGATAAATGGCCAGAGCGAATAATACGTCAAGGGGCGATAGAGAGCGCCAATTTGTTGATGAACGCTGGAGCCTCTCTGCTACAAAGGAGGTCTCAATGTTCATGCTGGATGCGGGTCAGGAGCAAAGAGTGGTGGGAGCGAGTGGTGTTGAAAGGAATTTAGCGACGAGGAGTGGAAAGAGAACTTCCGAATGACCCGCAGGACCTTGGACAAGTTATGTGGCTTGATGTCACAAGTTATGAAACCTGAGGACGTGACCGTTTGGGCACCGGTACCGCTTCAGATGAGGGTTGCGATTGTTCTTTACAAGCTGTTCTGAGTACAGGGTTGTGGCAAACCAGTTCGGCGTGCACAAGTCGACAGTGAAAAAGTTTGTGTACATTTTTTGCAAATGGATGGTGTCATCGGTCATCCAATACATCATCATGGTGCCCACTGCAGAGGAAGCCATCGCCATAGCACGCTGGTTCGAGCTAAAGTTCAACATCCCCCAGATAATCGGTTGCATCGACGGCACCCACATTCCTGTTTTACCACCAGGTGATGGCTAGAAGGACTTCATCAATCGCAAAGGATGGCCTTCCTATGTCCTCCAAGCTGTGGTGTACGACACGTATTGGTGAGTTGTGGGCAAACACATTTCCTCTTAACCCTTAAATACTGTGCAGGATCTAATTTAGACAAACACATTTCCTCTTAATCCTTACATACTGTGCAGGATCTAATTTGAACCAATTTCTAATTTTATTTCTGAGACCTTAATGTGCAAATCACTCAGTAAACTACCATCAGATGCAACACATTCTGAAATTTGTTGTTCATTGTTATCTTGTCTTTTTCACTAAGGGCCTAAGGGAAATCAACAGTGTTGCTATCAACCATTTTCTTCTGGGAGATCCAGCTTATCCTCTCATGAAGTGGCTGATCAAAGGGTACACCCATTCCCCGTGCATCACCCCTGAGCAGGAGTCATTTAATGTATACTTAAGCTCTGCAAGGAACATTGTCGAGAGAACCTTTGGGAGACTGAAGTCACGCTGGCGAGTGTTGCTCAAGCGAAGTGATTTTCATTTTACATTCACCCCTGATGTGATAGCTACATGTTGTGCGTTGCATAACTTATGTGAAGATGAGAAGGACAGTGTAAATCCTACCTGGACAGATGAGGCTGCTGTATTAGAATCCGACCTACCACAACCTGGTGCCCGTGCCCACAACGTCTCTGACAATGCAGGTGGTCAGAAGTTCAGAGAGGTGCTTACAGACTATTTGAGTGCAAACTTCCCTCTGCGCAGACCCTTGTTTTAGCATTTTGTTTGCAGTTGTAAGAGCTTCCTTCATCTTTTTTGCTGTATAGCACACACTTGTATCTTTCATGCCACGAATAAAGTCATTTAATTTGTAGTTATGTGTTTCATTTTTATTACAAACAAAGAGCTTTATTACGAACAAAGAGTGTTAGTGTTTGAGTTATGAACAGATACAAAATGGTATACAAATCTTATCTTATCTTATCCATCCATCCATCCATCCATCCATCCATTATCTATACCCGCTTTATCCCTTGCGGGGTCACGGGGGTCTGCTGGAGCCTATCCCAGCTCATTTTAGGTGAGAGGCAGGGGTTACACCCTGGACAGATCACCAGTCCATCACAGGGCCACATATAAACACACAAACCATGTTCACAACCACACTCACGCTCACACCTACGGGCAATTTAGAATCACCAATTAACCTAATATGCATGTTTTTGGACTGTGGGAGGAAGCCGGAGTACCCGGAGAGAACCCACGCAAGCACGGGGAGAACATGCAAACTCCACACAGAAAGGCCCATGCCGGGCCTGGGAGTCGAACCGGGGACCTTCTTGCTGTGAGGCAACAGTGCTAACCACTAAGCCACCATGCTTGGAAACCAGATTTTTACAAACGTGGTTTCCAATTGACAAATGTTTTTCTGAATGTTATATATTTATATTATATTATATTATATTATATTATATTATATTATATTATATTATATTATATTATATTATATTATATTATGTTATATTATATTATTATATATTTATAATATATATATTCATTTTATTTTTTATTTTTTCCCATTTATTTTGATCTGCTCTGGTGTCCTGATGAAGCCCGCTTCTGCCATCTCTTTCGCGATCTTTTTAAAAAGGTCTGCGTTTCTTGTTTTGCGCCCATCCATACATTTTTAAATGTTTAGCTCTTGTATTTGATGGAGCATGAACCGGGTCTCCTCGTCTGTCCAAAAGTGAGTTGAACTTGCTGACATGTTGGTGTTTAAACAACTATTTAACACACGCCGTCTCCTTTCACTTCCAGGTAAATGCCCCAGAGGAAATTCTCGAGCATGCGCAGACTGCAATATCCGATGTCTCCGTATACATGGCGTTAAAATTCAGACTATGAATGAATTATCTAGGTGTTGTTATCCGATTATTAAATGTCCGATATAGGTCCGAAATAGGTCCGAAGTAGATTGGTTTAAGGTGTTTACATGCAGTTTAAAAGTCCGTCTTATACGATCAGAAATCCGATTGAACTGCTGCATGTAAATGTACTGACTGTCATCATGGCATCTGTAGAGGATCCTGAGCAATTAAACTCTTCATCGCTTAGTATCCTCAACACAGGAACATCTGTATTTGTTGAAGAAATGTTCATTTAACAAAGTGGCAAAAGCCTTAAGGGACCAGGTTTTTCTTCTTTTTTTTCAATCCTGAAAGGCAATTTCATTTAATTTCATTTTTTTATTTGCATTTTCCATACTGTCCCAGTCCTTCCTGAATTGCAGTTGTAAATGTGTCAGGTGCAGGAACCTGGATGAGGAAACAATGATGACAGTGTCATATTCTCCAAAATGAAAAAAAGATTCCTCCCTTCAGCCACCGAGCATGTTTCATCTCGGCTTTCACTGGCTATGAGCTGTGTCTTCCTGACAAGCAAATTGACTTTGACATATAAAATCAGTGTTCTGTCCCTTAATGGCAGTGTTATGGGAGTGTTCAACTCATAAATCAGCAGGTGGATTATTGTGCATGCTATATTTTTCCTCTGACATCCCCCCCATATATTACAATGAAACTCTGGCCCATAGCTACCTATTGTAATTTGAGTTATGAGCCTTGAAACATTTGCATTCCTTATCCTTCCCATTTATACATGAACCTGACATCCTGCCTCCTCTTTCATGCATGTTTTCTATATGAATGAATGTGCATAAACAGGACAGTGCACCTCCCAGAGAGACTTGACAGTTTAAACTGTCAGTTTAAACTTGACACTTTAAACTTGGACAAAATTAGGGCAATTTATGCCATTTCTTCGGCCGTTTCTTCGCCCGAACCGTAACGTGCACCCAGGTATGTTATACATCAAAATGTGCGTCTCGATCCTGCGACGATGGCATTACTTTTCTCAGTCAAAAGCGTTACCGTGGCGACGATAGCGCGCCCCCCCTTCATCTGATTGGTCCATATTTGATAGTTCCTACTTTCTGCCATAACTTTTCAATGGTTTGACATAAAGAGTCATGGGTGGTTTCACCGAACTCGGTTTTGAGTCCTTGACCTTTATTGGTGAAAATTGCACGCGCGAGGACCCGTTCATCGCTGCTTGCAGCTTTAATTCTCATTATTTTTTTCATTCCAACAAGTGAATTGTTTTTTATATTAATTTGAAAAACATCTTTTATCTGTCAAGGCCGGCACACTGTCTTGCTCTGTGTGGGCCGAGGGAAGCTACATTCCAAATTTTATTGGGGGCAAATTTTTATGTAGCTTATCAGCTAAACTTATATAATAATAATAATGACTTGGATTTATATAGCGCCCTTCAAGGCACCCAGAGCGCTTTACAGAGATCATTATTCATTCATACACATCCTCACTGGTGGTGGTAAACTACGTTTTGTAGCCACAGCTGCCCTGCAGACTGACGGAAGCTTGGCTGCCATATCGCGCCAAACGGCCCCTCGGACCACCACCAACATTCATACACATTCAAACACATTCACACGGGCGCTACTGCCGCCCCTATATATATATATATATATATATATGAGTTAGTATTTTTTTAATCGTGATTAATCGCGCCGTGCGCTCTCTGGTATTTGAGACTTCAGTCTTGTCCAGCAAACCATCTGGCATCTTTTTGAAAGTGAACTTGTTGTTCAAAAGTCCCTTTTCATTCTCCATCTTTCAGTCCACTAGACTTTTCCTCAAACTACCGGTGCCATCGACCGCCAGAAATGATATCATGCGCCTTTTTTTTTTTTTTAATCCTGCACGTTAATCGTGCGTTAAACAAATTGACGGCGTTGAGAGGACGTTAAGTTAACGCGTCGTTAACGCGTTAAATTTGACAGCCCTAATATATATGCATAGTAAAGGTTGTGGATTCATGAGTGACAGCTGCAGTCAGCAGCATCAACGGCTAGTTGTTGTCACTTTAGTTGCATAGCTCTTAGGTAGAAATAGAGCTAGGAGCATAATCGCTCTTATTGCAGACGTAATATGGCTCCATGGGCTGTTAGTTGTAATGTCCTTCCATTACCTGCTATGGCCTAGCCTGGGAGGGTTTGAGGGAGAGGGACGCTGAACATCTGACCATCAGCTGACTGCCTGCTGTGACCGAACCAACATTCCAGACCAATGGAAGGACGCCAGTTGGGGGTTTTCGTCCAACCCCTGCTGCTGTCAGCTCTTCTGCCCAAGTCATGTACCTTGGCCGAGTATAGGCGAGTGATGGATGCGTCAGAGGCCTCAAGCTAAAAGGGCTAGCTTGAGGATTAAATGTGGTGGGACGAAATGCTGACCTACAGCCTGCGCTACTTAGCTAGTACCCACTTTGTGCTTTTTGTTCTTGCAAGGAAGATCAAATAAGTAGTTAACTTCCCATACAGGCTGGGCACAAAGAAGGCAGAAGGTTGTAGGCTGTTTTCAGAAAACGATGGCAAGCTACGAATGCAAGTGCAGGCTACGTCAGAGTGGTGCAAATGCACTCTTCGTGCACTCTAGAACCAGGGTTTATGCTGAGGGTTTGAAGGAAGACACTGAGCATTTCAGTTTCATACCTTCATGATGTATCTTATCTTTTCCCCCACCCTGCACAAGTATAGTTCTAATTGAACTCACTTCTAGAAAAACTTTAGTGGATGATATATATCCATCTTTCCTGCTGCAGTGTTTCTCTTTAAAGAAGAGAAGGAGTCATGGCTTCTGTTTGTCCTTCTGAAAGACATCTATGTCCCCTTTTGAGTGTGCTCTGCTTATCTGGATCACTTAAATTAGATTATTGTACTCCAATGACTTTGTGTACAACTGCAAATCGGTGGGATGAGCATTAGCCAAGTTGGATCGATATCCCTCGTAGAACGTGAAAGAGCCGAGTCAGACTTTTCTGATACTGCTCACTAGTAGCATGTTGCTAGATTTTCTCTCCTAAACATCTGAGAATCACTTCCACAGCTCATAAGTAATTGTATTTTCAATGGACAGATTCAGATTGTTGTTTTTAGGATGTGACAGCAAAAGGAAAGTTAAAAGAAACGTCCATTTAGCATGGTTATCTCGGTTAACTGATCCCCCTCACAGTCTGGGTTATTTGGGGACATGTTGTGCAATATTTTCACAAAGAGAAGCCACACTGCCTCCATTCATAGCCTATGTGATTTTTTATGTTGGTGATTGAAGCTTTGCGCACTGATGAGACGGTCGCAGTAATTTATTTTGATGTGTTGGACCTCAATAATTTGCAAAAGTATTTCTTTGTAAGTGGGTCATTTGAATTTAATGACCATCTGAATTTATTTACCAGTTTGCAGATAAAAAGATAACTGAAACTGAAAGACGACAAGAAGTGGAAAACATGGAAGGAGAAGCAAAGATAAAAGGGTGATCCTTGTCTGGATCGGCATCAGCTCTTCCTTGTGGATTTATATCCTCTTTTTTCAGCAGATACAAACGTTTATATCCTTTTTTATTATTTTTGGGGGCATTTAATAGTAAACACATTATTAAAACAAAAAGAACACATAAAAAACACAAAGAAAAACTATGAAGCCTGTAAAATGTCAGAAGTGCTTTTACTTGTGCAAGCGGAGGCAAACTCAAAGGCAATTTCGGAGGCGAACTCGAAGAAGTTCACAGCACAACCGTCCATCTTTGAACTGATCAAGCTCTCTTAGATCGTGATGTTTTTAATTCTTTACTTAACTACTTCACAACTTTTTTCCAATTGCCTAGTCTTCTTTTAAAAAATGAATAAAACACAACTGAATGTAAAAAGGTTTTGAATTTAATTCCATATTCCCAC
Source organism: Cololabis saira (assembly GCF_033807715.1). Classification (NCBI taxonomy): domain Eukaryota; kingdom Metazoa; phylum Chordata; class Actinopteri; order Beloniformes; family Belonidae; genus Cololabis; species Cololabis saira. Next base: position 37,070,672 of record NC_084592.1, read on the forward strand.
GTGAGATAAACTGACCACAAGATTAGGACCAACGGCCGTTTGACCCAGGACAACTTTTAAGAGTGTCTTTGACCTTTTTTCGGGGGGGGGGGGGGGGTGTCCTCTACAGTCCTGTGGGTTGTGGGTTTTCTTCCTCTCATGGGAAGGGAACAATAGATTTGTCCATGTGGTTAACTTACCCTGGTACTGTATTGTTATATCTTCAAGAAAATGACAATATTATTAGTAATGTTTTACTCAAACAACCCTGTTGAGATTTTTGTGAAAAACAAATAGGAACTGAATCATTAGATTTAGATTGAGTTTCACTTTCCCCACACCTTTCCAGATCTTCGTGATGGAGAACCATTTTGACAGAGAGTTGTTTGTACGCTGGAGAAAAGAATCAAATTTTTTACTAAATCAAGTCAATCTCAGTCTTGCCTGTTACCTCCTCAGGTTTTAACGATCCGTCAGCGTTGTTTTCGGGCTCCTGAAGGATGATTGACAGATATGTGATCCAAATCCACAAAGGGAAAGTCAAAGTCCAGTTATGAAGGTGAGGAGGTGCTGTAATTGTGTTTTCCTGTTTTTGAGACCAGACAGACCTCCCACTCACCACTTCACCCACACCCACACAAACACACACACACACACGCACAGAGGATCTCTGCTAACATCAATTATTTGTCCATCCCAGCACCCCGTCTCAGGTGGGAAGGGTGTGTGTCTAGCATAGATTAGAAAGCGCCGGCCGGTCGGCTGGTGAGAGGATCAGAGGTGGAGCTCAGCCAGCCGTGGCTGCCGACCGTCTGAAACTGTGGGGATGCTTCCAGTCTCTCTGCACGTACGCACACACATGCACACGCACACATACAACTCATATGTATGTAATATCGTTGGAGCTCGACTATTTTTTTTTACATTTTCGGAACCTCAATTAATGATTCGATATCGTCCCTGTACTGTTTACTCTCTGTTTTCTGTCCGTTTCAGAACTGATTTAAAAAAACAAAAGCTTGTGCGTGCGTAGGTGCATGCGTGCGTGTTCGTGCATAGGTGCGTGCGTGCATGTGTGTGTGCTTGTGTGTGTGCTTGTGTGTGTGCTTGCGTATGTGCGTGTGCATGTGCCATTCCACTTCAGAAACTCTCAGTTTTGTTTGTGTTTCGGAGCCTGTTTTCGGAGGTAGAGGATGCCACGTTGGCAGGAACCCACTGAATGAACTGGCCCGGCTACCAGAACGTGTCAGAACAACATTGATCCAGTTGCCATGAGCTCACCATTTTAGCGTATCTTAGCTTTCGCTAACCTCCAGTGCTAACTAACGTTACCTAACAGTCATTGTTATCGACTCTGGCCTCAGTCTAGATGTCGTTTTAGTAGCAACGTGGGCCGGGAGAGCTGAAACGAGGACTGATAGCGATCGGTGCTGTTGTGCTGTTTACCAGTCGATCTTTGCTCGTACCCTCACATGGTCATGGACCATTGGTAGGCTACTGATTTACACAATATGGCGGTGTACCAGCAACTGAAAGTTCCTATGTAGGGTTGAGACTCGGGTCGAGTCGCGGCTCCTCCAGCTCTTGAGGATGTCTCATGGACGCCTCCCTGCTCAGTGAGGAGTCCTCTCCTCACGGACCGAACTCGGATGAGTTCTAGGGTTAGGGTTAGGGTTAACGGATGGATGATGATGATGTGATCGGAGCGTGATACTAATCTGTGTGTTGTCACTTGTTGTGACCTTGTCTAGATTGCGGTTGCTGTTTGTCTTCGTCAGGCTAACACTGGAGAGTTGGGGGGTACAGAGACGGGACGAGGTGCCGTTTGTTGCTCCGCCCCTCAGCCTTCAGGAGTGTCGTAGATGATGGCGTGATCAGGTTGCTTGTTGATCTGTTTGGATGTTTAGTTCAGTGTTTTAGTCTATAATGTCTGATAAGTTAAAGACAAAAATGACCCTGTTTGATCATTTATTATTTTATCTTTTATTTATATACTAGAATATTAAGCACTCTAAACTCCTTTTTAACATATTTTTAATGAGGTAAAACCACCTCTTATTTTCTCCTTCTTTTAATAAAATGTTCTTTGGTAATTCTGAGATTGCTGCTGGATTTCTTTGATCTGCTCCAGCGACGAGCGGACTCGACCAGTCCTTTGATGCTCTGTACCGACACCCACCCTGTGAGCCAGACGCCAGTTCCTCTGCCGTTGATTGGAAGAGTGCACGGTTCAGCTCAGCTGGACTGCAGGGGATCCAGCTGTGCATTTCATACAGGCTGACCCGACTTCACCCTCCAGGTGGCTGCTGGGGGCTCTGTGGCATGACGTCTGGAATCTGCTGTCAGTCACGGAAATCCCTCAGTGTCATGCTCCGGTCACCATTTGACAAGAGGTGAAGTCTACGTAACCCCTTTTATTGCATTTCTGGATGCATCTGATGTCCCCTGAAACGTCAGATATTTTTCTCCGTCTCGTTTAACAGATTTGGTATCCCAGTATGCAACACGTCTATACTTGCACACATTTCCTTCCCAAACGCTTCCCAAAAAAAAAGCTGACAGCTTGGAACATGCAGATAAAAAGTTCTGCATTTATTGAGAACAGAATACAATAAATAACAACTGATAGGAAAAATAAATGTTTAAAATGCCTTGGTGGTGCAGTTCACCGTACTACCGCACTCCTATAAATTGTTGAATGAGACACATTTCAGAAGCTCAGAGGCACCGTAATGGTTTGGCAGTTAGGATGGTTAACTGGCAGCTACGATGTTCCTGGCTTGAATCCCAGCTGAGGATTTCCTTTCTGTGTGATGTTTGCATGTTCTACCTGCACTTGCGTGGGTTTTGTGCAGGTGTGTTAGTCCAAAAGCATGTGTATCAGGCTGATAGGTGATTCTAATGTGATCCTATGGACTGACAACTTGGGCAGGGTGTACCCCGACTTTTACCTGAACTTTTAGCTGAACTTGACCCCCAGACCTAGAAGGACGTACACATGATGCCATTGGTCAATTTGGCAGCTAAACTCAAGCAGCCAACATACTTACTGGTGTTCGATGCCCTCTTCGAGATATTTGTAGCGGTCAGGATGCACGAAAAACACTTCATCAAAACATTATTTTCATTATTCAACATAGACATAAAGTGATTATAAAATACGGTGTTCTGGTATTCATTTGGATTTAATGAACGTGCTTGATATGACCAGAATCTGTTTCCTTAATTCATGTTAACTCAATTCAGATTCAATTCAGACATGTCCCCGTTGTAGCTCCCCGGCTCTCATAGGCTCCAGCAGACCACTGCGACCTTGAATAAGAAGGCCTGGGTAGAGATGAGGGATGGATGGATGGATGGAAACACAAAGATTCTGGGCCAGGGATACCTATGGGAAAAAGAGAAACTCACAGTTAAGGACAGCAATAATGACATGTGGAGAAATGAAAGTTGAGAAAGCTGAGTAAGGAAAATGGCCAGCGCATTGAGGGACGTCCCCCGGCAGTGTGGACCTATAGCAGTATGACTAACGTTATGGTTCAGAGTCGCCATTGATGGGATGCCTACCTCTTGAACTCATCAGGTTCTTTTGGGGAGCCACAGTGGAGCCTGATGAGTGAAGGAACTGTCTCTCGATCGACTTCTGGAACCTCCAGGAACCACAAGTAAACCTGCAGTCTGAGAGTAAAGAGCTCTAATAGCACAAAATGGAAGGAGGAAGTGTTTAAGATACAGAGATTGACACTTAACGGAGCTTTATATGTGTGGAAGAACATTTTGAATTCTGTCCTTGATTTAACGGGAAGTCAATGAGAGAAGCTAAAACTGCAGAAAAGTCACCTTTTTCCATTTTGGTTGAAGCAGCAAGTAACTAAAAACAAAACAAAGAGCTAAATACTGCTTAGAGTCTGTAGGCTTCGGCATGTAAATGATGGCATAACTAGAAGAAGGCTCCTAAAATACAGACTTTTCTTTACCACTGTCATGTAAGAACATGTGCACAACAAATGTTTGCAGAGTTGCACCTGAACTATAGCCCTCCTGGAACAATGTCCTTCAGACGGACAAAGACCAAGCATGGGATGTTTGGCCATCACAGCGAAAGAAACAAACCATCTCAAATCATCTCAAACAACTGTCCACCACAGTGGCGGAGGTGTGAGGGTTTTGTTAAAGATTTGATGTTATGCAACAGGACCATTACCCCAAACACAACATCACCTCTGCGAGAGAACATCTGAGGGGTATTCCAGGAAGCAGCTTCAACAAAATTCTGAGTTTAAACCTGAACTCTGAGTTGACTTATCCTGAGATAGGAAACTCCGAGTTTTCGGTTCCAGAACAGCGGATATGAGTTAGTTTAATCGACTCTGAGTTTGTTAACCTTGAGTTAAGCGCGTGCATGAAGAAAATAGAAAGCCATCATCAATGGAGCCCTGATACAACGATTCACCATGGCAACCGGCGACAACAAAAGATCCACATACTTTTTCTTTTTTTTTTAAAACTTTATTTCAATTTACAATATCCCTTTGAAGAAACATTAGTTTGCATCTGAAGATCTACATACTTCACGCCACTGGAGTTAGAAGTGTTAATACGTGCGTATGGCGAGTATGAGAGCATATTTCGGAGAAAAAACCAACCACAGCTGCAGCAGCAAAGGAGAACAATTGGCGTGGGAGAAAGTTGCTGCAGTCAATGTGTAAGTTTGAATGCAGTATTAATTTAACATTTAAGCACACTGTCTTATAATAAATTAAATGAAAACAGTGGTGGAATGGTATTTAATGAAATTTTATTGTCATTTAGATCAGGGGCAGCCGCCACACCGCGGCTTCAGGGGAAAATGTAAATGTTTTTTTTTTTTTTTTTATACATTTATGGAATTACTCTGTGTCTATTTGTATTAATTTATTCTATTACTTAATACATATAAAATAAATACAAATGCACATCAGAACAACATGATGGATTTCACTAGGTATTATCTTTCCCAACACTTGTACCCCCCTCATATCTTGAAATGTCCCAGCGTCCCTGACGATGGTGGTCGCTATCAATCTCGTTTTTAGCGCGCTCTGCAGTGTTACTAACTTACAAAAATAAAAAGGAAGCAGACAACCACGCAATTAAAAAAAAAAAAAAAAAGAAGGCAAGTGAGAAGTCCAATGTTGCCCCAGCAGCATAAGATATTAACGAGGCTGTAGCCACTGATGGATTAATTAAGCAAGTTCATTTTAAGGTAAGATATCAAATCACCCTACCCTCTTATAAATCTGTTTAAGGGAAATATTTGACTTTTTTTTTACTCTCTCTCTCTCTTTCTGTCTTCTGCTCCCTCCCTCTCCTTTTTGCATTTGGACTTTAACTGTTTGAAGTTAAACTCGGATGTCCCTGTGATATTGTTGCACTGACATAGTGAATAAAGTGAACCGAATGAGTTAAATTACGTTTGTCAGATACACTTTTTCTGCTCTCTAACTCTGCCGCTTACTGTCCGTGGTGCAGAAAACGGATGCGTATTGCGTAAAGGCCTATTGGCTGAATTGACGCCACCGAGGGAGGAGACGGAGAGAAACTCAGGGTTTATTGAAGAAAACCTGCTAGTGAGCAGGTTAGGTTCACAGGGTCAGTTGCCATAGTAACTGACTCAGAGTTTGAGTTACATCGCTTTCTGGAACTGAAAACTCCAGGTTTCCCTCATCTCAGGCTTAACAAACTCAGAGTTTTCACAAAACCCGCTTCCTGGAATATCCCTCAGGAATAAAGACAATCAAGGTCTTGAAAAGGTTCACTCAAAGCCCAGACTTCAACTGAACTGATGGTGTGGGACATGTATGATCAAACTCTTAAGCAGTTCATTGAACCGAAGCAACAGTTGAAGAAAATCCTCCACAAGGATCAGCGGGACCAACAAACCCCACAGAATACAATTCTATGGAGATTCTCTTGCTCAGGATGGTTCTGACAGGCACTGACTCATGCTGGGTACTTAGTCTTGCACTTCAGCCACTAATCTTTTCTTAAATAAATAATACTGTGCAATTCAGCATGAGTTGTTTTTCATCTAAGATTGTATTTACTCCATTTTAAGACCTGGTATTTAACAGCGTTTGTTTCTGTGCGCCCATTTGTGAAATCTTTAAAGTCAAAAAGGATGTACTTTGTTTTTCACATGACTTTTGTTGTCTGGCATTGTTTCCCGTCACTAAAAACTCCAATAGTTTTCCTGGAAGACAGCTGAAACCCACATTTGGAGGCGTCTGGGTGCGGTTATTTGGAGGAGCTCTGGAGTTTGAACAAACCCCATCATCTTTCATGTAAACCGACCATAATGCTCTGCTCTCCCACTAAACGATCCTCAGAGGAGCAGCTCAACCTTGCATCTCATGGGTTATTACACAAATGAACTCTGGATTCTGTGGACTGCCCAAGAGAGGGAAGAGTTGTTTATATAGTTAATTAAAAGAATATGTGTACGTGCAAAACATAGTCATTTAGTCAAACCCAGTTTTAGCCAGGGTTGCCATTACTTCCATGCCACACAGTCAGGCGGGGGGTGGTTTTAAGGATCCTTGGATATTAAACATGCAAGTCTGCAGGATTACGTTTAGTGACAACCACATAATCCTCCGAATTAACTTCTGTCTTATTTTTCTCAGGGCATCATTTCCAAAACAATCAAAAGTAAGTTATTCTCCATCAAACTTTGATCATCCCAAATCTTAGTGGTTCTTTGTACATTTACATCATTCCAGGTTCAGCACTAAGAACTGTATTTTGCGGACCATTAGGTGCACTGGTTATAAGGCGCATGATAAAACATATATAAAGTGAAACAAAACAGTCTGGTAAGATGAACTTTATTCAACTAATTCCTAATAACTCCGAATATCGTTCAGTTGTAACTAATACCAAAAAATACATTCAAATTTTATATAATTCGTCTTCCACAAATTCCCAAATAAAAAGTGGAGGAGGTAAATATCTTTCTACCTCCTGTTCTCTGATTCTCTGTTAATCGTTGCAAGCGATAGCGAACACCCGAACTTAGTGTGAGGTTGGAACAATGTTGTATTCCAACATTTGATTATAACTGGATTATGATGTAGATTTGAAAATTGAGTTTACTCTAAAAAACTAACGTTGGCTTGACGTCTAATTATACTAAGGTAACATTGACTAGATGTTTTGGATGATGGTTGCTTGCCAGCACTACATAATTAGTTATCTAACGTTGTCTGACAGTGCAACCCGTATCCAACCAAGGACTTACTTTAATGTGTCAGCTGAATGGTCCGACCATTAATCAAGCAGAGAGCGGCTTTGTCGCTACCAAAGTCACTAAAACATTTTGACAGATTTTTGAGTGCATGAAACTGGTTCGACGTTGGTAAGAACAAGATTAATACATAAGGTGCCCAGGATTACAGGGCGCACTGCTGAGTTTTGAGAAAAATTAAGGATTTTAAGTGCACCTTATAGTGTCGAAAATACGGTACCTGTATCAAGTACAGTGTACTTTAGCTGATGACAGACGTTTATAATAATCGTCTTTAATGATAACTCTCTCATCAAACATTCACTGACGGAATAGTTACTTCAACTAAAGCAAACCTCGCCTGCAGTCAGTGGTTAGGAGCACATCTGGAGTTGACTGTGGTCTAGAGCTACTAAAACCAATAAGAGTTACAAACGTTGGGAGTTTGCTGACGTGAACGATGGAGATCTCTGAAAACAGACGATCGAGAGTAGTTGACCAGCAAAAGCCTGGACAGGGACACTAAGTCATATATCAGTGTTTCATCAGTCCACAGTTCCACAGACTGTTTAGAAATGGAGACACTTTGTTACTGTGGTTACTGTTCCCGGATCTCATCCAAGATGATGAGGAACCTACGAGAAACAGCATAAGGTTGGAAGAGATGAAGGAAACTGGAAACATGCCAGATGTTCATGGAAGAACATCACAGAGGAACCTGCCACTCTGCACCAGAAATGTGCCAAAGAGGACCATGGCAATCTGCAGTGCTGCTGAGTCCAACTTTTATGGACTGATGAAACAAACGTTAAATTGTTTAGAGCAAATACTCGTTGTGCAAGGACACTAACATCCCCCCACAGGGAACCATGGTGGAGGTAGGGTTGTGATTTCGGCTTGCTGAATCAAGACCAGGACCTGGACCATCATGTAAGGCACAAGTTGGGTGATGCAGCAGGACAGCGAGTCTAAATATGGAAGTAAGTCCCCCACAGAAGGGCTTCAGAAAAGAAATCCTGTAGAGATGCTGTGGGATGAGCTCCAGAGAGCCGTTCACACCAGACCATCCATCAACATACCTTTTCCTCCTGTACTTTGAACGTTCAACAGGTGTGTTCAATAAAGAGAAAAGACATTTTAAATATTTGTATGTTGTCTTCTTAAACACATCTTGGTTGTCTGTTTTTGGGACTTAAGGCCGGGATACACCAACCCAACGGTCGGCCAACGGGTTGGTGTCTCTTGGCCCTTAGATGACTATCAGAGCAAAATTTAATTTTAGCATTAAAACCATTCAATTGTCAAGGGTCCTTCAAGAGTTTTTCTTGCCTCTGTGTTGTGTGAGCTCATTCCCAAATCGACCTCATCTCCCCGCTTGGCCACCACACACCCTTTGATGATTTCACAACGTCCCATCGTCTGGCACAGTAGCACTGATCCCAATACCTCATCATCAACTAATCACACGGATCAGTGCCGATTATCCCGCAAACCAGGTAGGAGAGAAGAGCAAGCTTTTGTTTTTGGACTTGATCTTTCTTTATCTCCACCACATTGGACAAAAGCCTGTCACCGAGGCTTTCACTCTTTGTGCCGACAGAGCTAATTCATCCATTTATATTTATGTATGCAAAACCTCTTTTTATTCTGCCACTAAAACAATGCAAATGAAATTGAGTTGCTTTGTTAATATTTCTATGTCATTTTTCTCTGCATCCCCCCAAATTGCTCAGATATAGACCTTTGTGCCGTAGTCATGACTACTGAACATTTGGAAACAATAAAACCATCGTGGGTTGTTATACGAAGAGAAAAAAGTCCATTATCTTGAGCATTAGCAACGGACTGTGACTTCCAGAAGAAGATAGGCTGAGAAGACGTGGAACTCCACCTGGATTCAAAACCGAAATAGACTTCAGGTCATGGAGGTTGACATCAGAGAGCTAAAACACTGACCGTGAAATGTTGTTTTTCATGGTCAGCATGTCAGTGGTCAGAGCTGTTTGTTTACTTTGTTATTTGTTGGGTAAATTTTCCAGTCATCAAACACAAATAGTGGCAGTCCAGTTCAGTACTGTACAGAACTGAATAAAAACTAAATAGTCAAAGAAGAATGAATTAAAAGGGAAGTATTTGATGCATTGTTGTTCATTCATTCTCAGAGGTTTCACTATTTTATCGGGAGCCTTGGCATCTGAAAACCTTACCAACCAGTCTAAACACGTTATTCAGCTGGCTTCAACACTCCTCATAGTTTGTTTACAGTTGTGTCACTAAGCTTTGTTGAAGGTAAACTAGTCGGTGAACCCAACAGAGAAACCTGATGGATCAAACGGGACCACATCATCTGCAAAGAGCAGAGACACTGTCCTGAAGTCCCCGAACTGAACCCCTTCCTCCACCCATCAGGTTGTGATCTTCAGCGCTCACCGGAGCGGTTCCAGGTGGGATGAGAATCAGCAACTCCAAATCTGGGTCCTTGGCCTCTACGGCTCTGGGATGAGGCACTCCCCCCGGTGGAAGAGTGAGGGAGGATTGGAGCAGGAGATCAGCAGGTGGATGGGTGCAGCGGTTGTTGTGGTGGGTTAGGGTCTAACCCAAGGGTCGGCAACCCAAAATGTTGAAAGAGCCATATTGGACCAAAAACACAAAAAACAAATATGTCTGGAGCCGCAAAAAATGAAAAGTCTTGTATAAGCCTTAGAATGAAGGCAAATGGCCAAAGGCGAAATGTCGAGAAAAATGTCGAAATGCAGAGAAAAAAGGCGAAATGTCGAGAAAAAAGTCAAAATTTTGAGAAAAAAGTCAAAATGTCGAGGAAATAGTCCGAATTTTTGTGAAAAAAGTCGAAATGTCGAGAAAAGTAAAAATTTCAAGATTAAAGACATTAAAAAGGAAAAGGAAAAAGGAAGGAAAAAGGGAAAAAAGAAGAAGAAAATAAAAAGGAAAAAAAAGAAAAAAAAAATAGAAGTAAAAAAAGAAAAAAAGAAGAAAAAAAGGAGAAACAAGGAAAAAATACAAAAAAAGAGGAAAAAAGGAAAAAAGAAGAATAAAAGAAAGAATGAAGGAAAAAGGGAAAAAAGAAAAAAAAAAGAAAAAAAAAGGTCAAACATTTTTGAAAAAGCTACAGGAGCCACTAGGGCGGCACTAAAGAGCCGTATGCGGCTCTAGAGCCGCGGGTTGCCAACCCCTGGTCTAACCCAATGCTCCCTGTTCAGCGGTTGGTTCATTTTACAACCCTCACCTGTGGTCATGGACTGAAGGTCCTCTGTATGGGGGGTTGGACTTTCCTGCAGAGACAGAGGGGCAGTAGACCCTCTGCTCCTCCACATTGAGAGGAACCAGTTTAGTTGGTCAGGCATGTGATCAGGGTCCTGGTCGAAGTTGCGTGCAAGCGGAGGTACCTACACTAATCTGTTGTGACTTTCTGTCGTTTAAACTCTACTAGTAGCTAACAGGAACCATAACATGATATTCTGCTGTGAACAGATATCTGGCTGCTGACGTTCTCAACCTCGTTCCCAGTGCCAGGACGATTCGACCAAACAGCTACGATGATTAGGACCGCTAACTTGCAGGTGCTAACTTGTGAACTTTTCAGACGAGAAGAAAAACATAATTGTGCTCATTTTATTTCCAGTAAGATGCCATCTCACTGAAAGGGCTGTTTTTCTGCTTTGTCCCATTTGCATTACAGGTAGTAGAAGAAGAAATTATGAAGGGATCTGATTATGTGTGTGGCGGCAGAGGAAATGAGTCGGAAGGCTGAGATGGAAGAAGTGGGTGACTCTGCTACTGAAATAAGAAGGTCAATCCACTTTTAGAGACCAGGGGAGAAAAGGCCAACAGAAGCGGGGAAGTGAAAGCTAAGTAGTCCCGCTGCTTCGTGAATATAATTCCCTTCTTCTCCATGCTGGGAGATGATCCTCGCCGCGACTCTCCGAGGTGATGGAGATTAACTTTGGAATGATGAGTCGGACTCTTTGCTGCACACCAACAACACTGTATCTCTGTACATTTAAAAGCACCACAGCCCGAGACGGGGCTTGAATAGAGCCATCACACAGACTTAATCTGGCGTTTCCGTGGCTCGCTGGTGTGTGGTACGGACAGTGCTACACTACCAGGGAAACCTTCATCTTTAATTCAGTCTTTTAGTAAAATTGCCTTTTTAGCAGATTAATCATATTACTGCAGACAATTTCCCACTTTTTCAGGCTGTATTTGGTCTTCCAGTTTGAGGAATAATGTTCAACCCTGCTGGGAGAATAACAGTCAAACGGACACAGAATCAGGGAAATTTGCATTACAAGTATACCCGTTTAAAAGGTTGAAGATCATGTGCCATGTTATGTTGTTAAGACTCCTGCAGCCAACTCTGGGTTGGACTCAGGGGGTCCCGGGATGAAGTTGGTCTACTCAGAGCAGCTGACCAAAGGCCAGCGTCGGCGAGAAGCTTCTGGCTGCTAGCTCGGTGGGTGCAGAGGGCAGTGGACGCCTTCGCTGGACTCGAAAGGTGTGAAGCGCGTCTGCAGTCGGACTGATGCTGCTGCGAGCGGCTCCGAGCCACCCAGCAGCTAGCCTTAGCTCTAGATCCCGTGGTCCCCCTTTCTGATGTCAGTACTGAAGACACATCTGAAAGAAGGACAGATGGAGATTTTAGGGTTGCCACCCGTCCCGTAAAATTGTCCTTTATTTGAGAAAAAAATGTTGCGTCCCGTATTGAACTAATACGGGACACGATTTGTACCGTATTTTCATTAACTTTTACACCATATTCTAGTTGAATTATTGAAAAAAGTTAACTTTTACACCATATGCTAGTTGAATTATTGAAATAAATTAACTTTTACACCATATTCTAGTTGAATTATTGAAATAAGTTAACTTTTACACCATATTCTAGTTGAATTATTGAAATAAATTAACTTTTACACCATATTCTAGTTGAATTATTGAAATAAATTAACTTTTACACCATATTCTAGTTGAATTATTGAAATAAGTTAACTTTTACACCATATTCTAGTTGAATTATTGAAATAAGTTAACTTTTACACCATATTCTAGTTGAATTATTTAAATAAGTTAACTTTTACACCATATTCTTCACCTGTAGGCTATATTCTACATCTGGGCTGATGTGGACATACGTAGCATAGGAGGATATTTCAGTTGCTAGTATGGTTGTCTGTCTGTACAGTCATGCAAGTTCAATGCTATTAAAGCACTTTAAACTTTAAATCAAAGCATTTTGTTTTTTCATATAAAATAAACACATTTTTATTCAGTTTAGAAATTTTGGGGCTTTTTTTTTTGGCTCTTGCGCTGCTGAAATCGGGGCGTCCCTTATTTCTATTTCTGAAAGGTGGCAACCCTAGGAGATTTGGATCATCACTAAGTTAGCACCATGGGTAAGCATGAGCTAAAACAGCTAAGTTGTGGTCTCCGATTTACCCTAGGTGTGTTCCTACTAATTATAGGTTATTTTGTTCCCCATAGGTCCAAAAACTGAACTTCAAAAATCAGGTTTCAAAAACCAATGAGTCATGTCATAAAAGAGCTTGTCCAGTTCTTTTTAAACAACTTGTTATTGAAGCGCCAACACATTTATTTGTCAGCCGCACTTGCAGCGCATCTCAGGCCTTGAAGATAGCAGCACGTCTGGATGAGTGGCCTTGAGTGTGTGTCGCTCCAGCTTCTGGACTGGGGTGGTTAAAGGTTTCATCTTTATAATGCATTTACTTTTAAACATATTTGTTTAAGGCTTTGAATCAAATGTAACACTCGGGGATGGTTCATCACGTAATTCAGCGGTGGGTTTGCTGCCTGCAGAAATAACAGAAGCTGCCATATCAGACGGTATCACTTCCAGCATGATGACAACCATCATAATGTGGATCATTTTGTTGTATATTTTCAGAAACGAGGTCTTCCTGTCCGCAACCACAGCATGAGGATGTTTCCTTGACCGCGGGTGGGAGGGAGGGAGGGATCCCAGCTTGGACAGAAACCAAGAGCAGTGAATTTTGGACCTGCAGGGGCTCCTCGGGGGTCCATTATGCCGGGGACTGACATGGTTCTGATGATGCTGGTGCGAGTCTGGCAGCAGCGGCAGCAGGACAGTTCAAGGGATGGAGGCTCCCATGACAGCAGCGTGAGTGACAGCTCCTGCGTTGCCAGGGACAGCGGGAGGGAGCGGCTCCTGCTCTGATGCAATCCTGGTAATGTTGTCGGTGAGCTGCGCTGACATGCGACGGTGACCGGGCCGCAGGCCTGCGCTTTCTGAGTCAAAATTGGGCAAATTAGCACACAGCTCCCCTGCCGACAACGGCTGCTTTTGAAGCTGAATATTATTCCAGTAGCACATTGTCACTTTTCCTATGGTGAACTGAATTAAATGTAAGGAGCCAGTTCTCTTACTTCTGTTTTTATGTGTTATGAAACTATTGTCAGATCTTTAGCAAATTCAACACAAGGTCAACAGCTTTTTCACTGGGCTATTTTTAACAAAGATGATACTAGAAAGAAAAATAACTCATGTGGGCAATACTAAGTACCCCTTTACTGGGTCCATAGGATTTAAGAGAGTAACTAGCAGCCAGGTGCTGCTCATCAGCCCTTGATGAATTGAACATCAGAAAATGTACAAACCTCTATAAAAGCAGACACTGGCTTTTTTAATTCAGTTTTATTCATAAAGCTTCTATTACAATAAAAGTTGTGTCTAGGATCTTTCCAGAGACCAGAAAATGAGCCCCCATCAATTATTACATAAACACTAAAAAACTCTCCTTTAAGAGGGAAGAAACCTGGACCAGGATCTTGATCATAAGGGGGGTCGTCATGCTGAAGGCCAGCTGGGTAGAGCGGGGAAAGAGAGATCAGAAAGAGAGGATGAAGAGCGGAAAGAGGAGAGAAAGATATATTGTCAAAGGTACAAAATAGCAGATATATTCGTATTAATGATCTGTTAACTGGAGAACTAAGAGTTATACGTACTAGTTTGCTCGTCTGCAACATTCAGTGTTAACACAATGCCAAGAGAGAAAGAGATAAGCAAAGGTTTTAGAAAAACAAATTGATGTTTTAAACAATCTGAAAAGAGAGTCACAAAATCATTTCTAAACAAGTTTAATGTCACAAAGATTACAAAGAACCTTTGTTTAGTTTTCAAACCCTTTGTTTCCTTTTCTACTGTGAAAGCCACTTCCTGCAAGAGTGGAGTGGAGCTGGATGTCAGACAAATGGAAGAGGAGTGGCTTACCATGTAGCGAAATAAACTATTTTTATACACGTCGTCAGACTGCTCACTAATTAGATGAAGGTGTTGGCTGTATTCACATACCTCAGTGGCGCGTCGACAACGCCGACGGTCCAGGAACCGTGGCAGTTTTTATAAACTGGTCAGTCACGGGAGAAGGAAACTGGAACTCCACATAGATCCACAGCGACTTCAGCGACTACAGGGTTAAATTCCTCATCCGTCTTTCAAACTGCACTTGAGCTGGACACTTACATGTTTGTGTTTATTTAAATGCAACATTTACTTTTTTTTTTTTTAATGATTTTTTTATTGGAAATAGTTTCACATTATACAACAGTAGTAAAGCAAAATAACTGGGAATACTTCCATCCATTAATTTTTCCCATCTTTTTATATCCCTCCCGCATTCCCATCCCCAACCCAGCACTTACAACAGACCCAGAGACAAGAAAAAACAACCAAATACAATATAAAGAAAGAAAAGAAGAGAAAAAAAAAGAAAAAAAAAAAAAAAAAAAAGGGAAAAAAAATAAATAAATAAAAATAATAATAATGATGCTACTCATTTTATTTTTAATGCTAGCAGTCTGACTGTGAGCCTACATATGATCAAAGGCCTTGCTGGGAAATATCAGAGATTTTGTCAGACTTCATAGACATTCGTGTGTTAGCGGCCCATTTTATAGCACATCAGATCCTGGGGGGAAGATCCAGGGCCATGCTTCCCAAGAAAATTCCTCCCCTTCCCTAATGAACATATTAAGATTTGGGAAAAAAAAAACAAAAAAAAACAGTAAGACTAACCCCCCCTTCCTTTTTCCCCTTTCTCTTTAAATGTCTTTTTTGTTGTTTTATAGTAGGAGCCCCGACAAGCGTTGGCAAAACAAAACATGAGAAAAGAGAAAAAAAAAAAATTAAAAACCTAAAGGAAAAAAAAAAAAATGCAACATTTACTTAAAGTGCTTTTGTTTGCTAGTGGCTCCAGGTAAGGAGTGTTGTGGGAGGAACATGGGAGTTTGGATTGATGATTTTAATGATATTTAAGTGAACAGGCTCCTCCTTTTCATGTGAAGTAAGGGATGAAGTGAGTAATCAACCACAAAGTCAGCGGAGCTCATCTGTGCAGCCAGAGCCGGCCTTCATCCACCCGCGTACGCCACAGTGGGAGGCGGGCAGTCGCCTCCAGTGGGTGGAGTTAAGTTAGAATGAAAAGATGAGTTCACTTTTCTTCTTCACCCTCAGAACAAGATGAATCCCCAGTCTGAACACATCCAGGTCAGCACTGGAAGCAGCCTCCAGAGGAGCTTCCTCCCGCTCCGACCACCCGAATCAAAGTTTGTGTTGTTGTTGTGCTCCCGAGACATTACGAGCGCTGACACCGAGGCCTCCTGGGCATCGAGACAGTCGGCCCGCGGCTCTGAACAATGTCAGATTACAGACATGCGGGGAGAGGTTAAGAGCCTGAAAACCTGCCTACTCCCAAATGATAAACTCTTCTGCCTCCTCAGAACGAAAAACCCATTAAACACCCGCAACGCTTCGTCGCCTCTCAACAGCACGCCGCGGCCCGACGCATGAAAGCGAGGGAGATAAAACAGAAACATTAAATAGGGAAAACATCCACCGCCCCCTCTCCTCTTCCTCATCAAAACGTGTGTGTGTGTGTGTGTGTGAGATGCAAGGAGATGGCAAATGTTAGACCACCATGAGCGAGCAGAGCGATTTGAGACTCACATTTTGTTTTTTCTGCTTATTTATTCTTCCCTTTTTTTCTGTCCTGGTCTCCCAGACAGCACTTTTTTCAAGTTAAACTCCGCCATCATGAAGACATTTTTGTTCTCAGCTGCGGCCTCATAAACACGAGACGCTGAAGACAATGTGGTTAGAAATGATGAATATATAGCCAGTGGCTTTAATATCTAATACTTGTTGCAGAGGCGGCAGAAAATGAAGGGTATATTGGATAATGATGAAACAGGGAAAAAAACAACATGGCGAGTGCTTTATAGCTTGCAGGCTTCCATTAGGGATTTTTTTCCTGCAGATCGTAACCATTTTGGTTCACTCAGGACTAATCAAGCAGCCTTTTTTACATTTGCAGCCTCACAGTTTAGATCTGGCAGCCCAAAGAGCCAGGCTGACATGCAGAGCCCATTCATTTCTCATTCTCGTTTTCATTTCCTCAACCTCATTTGCTGCCATTTGTCAAAGAACCTGGCTTCAGAGGGATACGCACAAGCAGACGGAAAATTAATTTCTGGAGGGTTTTATTCGCAAATAAGAGAAAAGGTCCTCTGCGGTAACTTGGAGGGAGGTGGAGGAAGGTCAGGCCACCTGTAAACGGGAGGTTAGTGTTTGAAATCATCGTTGTTTTTGTTAATTTGCTGCATCCTCCTTCGTTCTTCCATGTGGTGCTTCTTTCTTTGTGTTTAGGCGGCAGTGTCCCGGTTACATTTAGGGACTAAAACTGCCCGTCATTTGCTAAAATTAACCATTTGGCAAAGTTTAGGGAAAGATGGCGTTCCAACCTAAAATACAAACCTCTTTCATGTTTGGGAAACATGGTTGCCTGGTTACATGTACAGTAAACACTCTGAATACTTGGAAAGATTTTGGGAGGAAAGGGTTCAGGCCTTGGAAGACCTGACCACCATGGTCAGATTGAAAGGTCACTACGTTTTTAGGTTGAGGCACAACAATGTTCTGGTTGTAGGAAGGCACTGGAACTGCTTTATTAGTCATGTGAAAATGTTCCTTTTTGAAATAAAAGGATTCACTAGTTTTAGGCAGCACAGTTTCCTTCAGACTTGACAGGGTTCAGACGAGTCTGAATTATAACACTAAATTGAGGAAGCGCAACGTTACTCAGTTAGGTTTAGGAATATTTCAATTTAAAACAGGAAACTTCAGAAGGAAACACCACATCAAATTACAGTGGGGCAAAAACGTATTTAGTCGGAGACCAGTCGTGCAAGTTCTCCCACTTAAAAAGATAAGAGAGGCCTCTAATTTTCATGTATATCTCAACTATGAGAGACAAAATGAAAAAGAAAAAAATCGAGACAATCACATTGTCTGATATTTAAAGAATGTATTTGCAAATTATAGTGGAAAATAAGTATTTAGTCTCAATACTTTGTTATATACCCTTTGTTGGCAATGACAGAGGTCAAATGTTTTCTGTAAGTCTTCACAAGGTTTTCACAAACTGCTGCTGGTATTTTGACCCGTTCCTCCATGCAGATCTCCTCTAGAGCAGTGATGTTTTGGGGCTGTCGCTGGGAAACACAGACTTTCAACTTCCTCCAAAGATTTTCTATGGGGTTGAGATCTGGAGACTGGCTAGGCCACTCCAGGACCTTGAAATGTTTCTTAAAAAGCCACTCCTTTGTTGCCTGGGCGATGTGTTTGGGATCATTGTCGCGCTGAAAGACCCAGCCACGTTTCATCTTCAATGCCCTGCTGATGGAACGAGGTTTTCACTCAAAATCTCATGATACATGGCCTCATTCATTCTTTCCCTTACAGTCGTCCTGGTCCCTCTGCAGAAAAACATCCCTTAAGCATGATGTTTCCATCCCCATGCTCCACAGTAGGTTTGGTGTTCTTTGGATGCAACTCAGCTTTCTTTCTCCTCCAAACACGACAAGTTGTGTTTCTACCAAAAAGTTCTATTTTGGTTTCATCTGACCATATAACATTCTCCCAATCCTCTTCTGCATCATCCAAATGCTCTCTAGCAAACTTCAGACAGGCCTGGACATGTACTGGCTTAAGGAGGGGGACACGTCTGGCACTGCAGGATCTGAGTCCCTGGCGGTGTAGTGTCTTACTGATGGAACCTTTGTTACTTTGGTCCCAGCTCTGCAGGTCATTCACTAGGTCCCATGTGTGGATCCGGGATTTTAACTCACCGTTCTTGTGATAATTTTTACCCCACGGGGTGAGATCTTGGAGTCCCAGATGGAGGGAGATTATCCGTGGTCTTGTATGTCTTCCATTTTCTAATAATTGCTCCCACAGTTGATTTCTTCACACCAAGCTGTCACCTATTGCAGATTCTTCCCAGCCTGGTGCAGGTCTACAATTTTGTTTCTCACGTCCTTTGACAGCTCTTTGTTCTTGGCCATAGTGGAGTTTGGAGTGTGACTGTTTGAGGTTGTGGACAGGTGTCTTTTTTACAGATAACCAGTTAAAACAGGTGCCATTAATACAGGTAACGAGTGGAGGACAGAGGAGCCTCTTAAAGAAGAAGTTACAGGTCTGTGAAAACCAGAAATCTTGATTGTTTGTAGGTGACCAAATATTTATTTTACCAAAGAATTTACCAGTTAATTCAGTAAAAATCCTACAATGTGATTTCCCAGATTCTTTCCCCCCATTCTGTCTCTCATAGTTGAGATATACCTATGATGAAAAGTACAGGCCTCTCTCATCTTTTTAAGTGGGAAAACTTGCACAATTGGTGGCTGACTAAATACTTTTTTTACCCCACTGTATAAACACAAAAATACACCGTCCGCTGCATTTAAAGCCGCCTCTGCCTTCAAGCTTTGTCTCCGGGATTTATGATCGAACAGCACCTCGGTTTAACCGTCAGAGTCAGAGTTAGTTGGTAATTCAGCCGTCGCAACAAAGCTGAAAAATAACCAAACATGGGAAAACAGTGTGGACTACACAGGGCTTCGACCTGTGTGCCCGTTCCGAACAATAACAATAAATATTTCTTCCTTCTGGCTCTGAGCTGGCCTTCCGCCAGTGGACAACCAATGGCCTTCGAACTCTGGCTGACCTATATGAGAAAGGGGATTTTTCATCTTTTTCATCCCTGTCAACTAAACATAACATGCCCAACAGTTATCTTTTCTGTTTCTTACGAATAAGACATTTCATTCAAAAACTGTCCATATTTCCCCAACCGATGAATTTATTACCTTGGACTTTGACCAGAAATGACTAATATCCATTATATATAGGAAAATAGATCCCTTAAATACAACAAACACAGACTTTGAAAGGCTCATGGGAGCATGACTTGGGTTTAAAGATATCAGACAGCCAGTGACATCTTAACTTTAGACCAATCCTCTTCTATATGCGCAAGGCATGGCCTTTTGCAATGCAAGGTGATTCATAAAGTTCATTTCACTAATGCCAGGCTGGTTTACATATTTCCAAATCAGAACAATGCTTGTAACCGCTGTAAGCAGATTCCCGCTGATCACATACACATGTTTTGGACATGCCCGAGACTGACAGACTTCTGGTCCAATATTTTTAAAACACTTGGATGTGCCCTTAGCTTAAATTTAGATCCCAACCCCCTGACGGCTATTTTTGATCTTTCTCCATCTGATAATTTGCCTAAAACAATGCGGCGTGTCATTGCCTTCACTACTTTATTAGCCAGACGTTCCATCCTATTAAAATGGAAACTGACTTCCCCTCCATAACATGATGGCTGGATAAGACAAGTTTTACCCTGCATACAACTTGAAAAGTTAAGATTCCTACAGAAGGGCTCTCTTGAACCCTTCCATGATACCTGGAGTCCCCTGCTAACCTATGTGGCTAATAATCTTACTATTGCACCAGACACTGAAGATACTTCCTAGGGGGAATCTGCAGGAAAGAGAAAATCCCTCTTTCCTCTTTCTTCCTTAATCTCTCTCTTTGTATCCAATTTTGTTTCGGTGAGTAGATATTTTGTTAATTCATTTATTCATGTATTTATTCACTTATTTAATGTATTAATGTATTTTTTGTTTATTATTTAGATATTTTTCTTTTGAGCCCAAGTATTTTTCTGACTAATGTTGATTTTGACTCGGTAGGGATGGGGGGTGGTTGGGTTAGGGTTGGGTTGGAGGGACGAAGCTGTGCTTCCCACTACAGACGTCATACCAACCCTGTATTTGATATGCCATGTTGTTATGTCTGTGGAAATTCAATAAATACATTTGAAAAAAAAAATAAAATAAAAAATAACCAAACATTTTGTCAGAAATACAAATTTGCAAACTGTGCTGCTTCAGTACTCTTACAGCGAGTTTTTTCCACTCGTGTCCAGATCATTTATATACATTCATAAGTTTAACTTGCTTTTATTGCCAAATACATTAGAATTATTCTTTACAGTGTCACGAGTGATGCACCGAACACTGGCATGCTGGATATCAGTGTCTGGTCCAGATCCCAGCAATGGAGATCTGTTCATGTTCTATTAACATCCTCAGTGGATCACAATTTGTAATTTTGTGCTTGTCAACCTGCTTTTTGAGGAGTGATCGCAGGTTCTCAATGGGATTAAGATCTGGGGAGAAAAAAAAAACTAAGTGTAGAAAAATTAGAAAGCACAGGAAAAATGCAGTTATTTATTCAGCTGAAGCCTCCTTCCAGGTGCTCGGGAATAATGGAAAATCCATGAATAACACTATGCACCCTGTGTCACGCCAACAGTAACACATCCGGAGGCCATGCATGGTTGGTGTTACCTTTCATCTGAGCGAGTGGTTCCACTTACTATCCTACCAAAGACCAACGCCACGAAGAAAGAACGGCATCAAACTGTCCTCCAGCAGCCACTCCTCAACAGTCTCGGACCAGTTTGGAAATGTCGTGACGATGACACCATGTCCAACATCATGTAACAAGATGAAAGGTAACGTGTCTCAGAGATCATGGCATTCAATTTTTGGATTCGTGGCCTTTAAACTCCTTAACCCCACTGACATCCTGCGATCGTTGCTCAAAACCAGCTGGACACAAATGCGACCAGCTCAGAGCACAGGCGCGGCACGACTGGACCTCCATCAGTTACGATCTGGCCCCGGAACTGAAGTCCAGCAGAGATGAGGAGGAAAGGTCATCCATCCAAGCTATACAAGTAAAAGAGGAGCAAAGCTGGCATCAAACTGTTCAATACTCTGAAGGCATGATTGGTTGATATGATTCTTGCTAAATAGTTATATTTACCACAACCTTTTTCATCTTGATTCATTTAGGTCACGTTTTAAGCTCTCGTTGAGTTTTATTCCACATCTGCCGTATCCATAGTGACTACACGCATGCCACACGGTTTATTTTGGGTTATTAGATTCACCATAAAATTAAATAAAACCCCTAACATTCTCAAATTACTGATCAACAACAGAGTAAAAGTTCCACGGCTGCTGGAGTCGGTGTTCCATCAGAGGTTTCTGGTTCTTGGTTGGCTCCTAAAATCATGGAAATTATTATGTTTATATCCTCATCATGCAGCAGCTGAGTGTACCCACACGAGCAGCAGTCGGAGCAAAGGTGTGGCCTCGGGGCAGAGTTTCAAACTCATACTTTTATCTTTCCGTACACCAGATCTTTTCAGGTTGCACGATGGGTTTTCATCTCATCTCCAGCGGGTCTTCAGCCTCAACAGAAAACAAATACAGACTCCATGACCTGGCGTTGACGAGGACATGAAGCCAAGAATCTGACATCCTAATCTACTGGACTTGGCTAAGGAAGCTGGCGAGCTGGCTGCTTGGCTGTCGCAGCTATAATCTTTTCTGTAGCTCCACATCCCGACTCGTTGGCTGAGCAGAAAGCCGTGGTGATGAGCTGATTTGGTGGCTGGCTGGCTGTTACCAGCCTGCTGTAATGGAAGGGATGCCCGCCTGCTGTGTTTTGGCAGGTCGTCCTCCTGACTCACTGGCAGCATGGCTAGTTATGCAGGCTGGTTTCCTGGATACACTGGCCAAAAAAACAAGACTGACTCACTGGCTTAGCGATCATTTGGCTCTGCGCTTCTTCCCTGTGTTTCATGGAGTAACCACCATCCCACGGACAAGAAACGTGATCCTGTAATCACTATTTCCATGTTACAGCAACAGAGAGTTGCTACGCACAGGAGGCACACCTTTACTAATGATCCAAAGTATTTACTGTGTTTTCATCAGTGTTGTAGAATATGAAGGGCTCATTGGGACAGTGCTTTCAAGGGTATCTGGTTTGTCACCGCCCATAGGAATAGACCTGCAGCTGAGATTTGAGCCCTGTGTGTGTTGGAGCACCATTAAAGTTTCACGAGAAGGGCGGCACACTATAACAGAACCAGGAACATCGTGCAGCTGTAAGCTCACAGGCCAGTTAAGGCACCTCATACAGCCATAGGGATGGGAATTGATAAGATTTTTTCGATTCCGATTCCATTTTCGATTCTGCTTAACGATTCGATTCTTTATCGATTCTCTTATCGATTCTCATTTGGAAAAAAGGAAAAGAAACAAATTTAGTATCAACTTTGTTTTAATAAAACAAAGTTGATACTAAAATTGTTTCTTTGTTTCAATTTCTTTGTTTCTCTGATCTTTTTTGTTCAAAGACAAAACAATATAAGTGAGGTCTTAAGATGCCCCCAGCCTTGGGCTCCTCGATGGTGCCAGGGGTCCCCACGAAATGATTTGTAATATACAGTAAAATATGTATTTAATATAAAATAATAATAAAATAAATATTCTTCTGTAGAAATTAACTAAAAACAACAAATGATTTTGTAGCAATTGCACAAGAATGTCCAGTAACATGTTCAACACTACAAACTTAGTCACTGCTGGTAACATTCATCTATTCTGGCCTGATACTCCTCCCTGCCTTGATGAAAGGAGAATCTAGCGGTAGATGCTCTTTAACTTCTCCATAGATGAGCTGATGAGCTGCAGCTGTGTCAGGAGCTCTGCTGTCCGCCGGAGCGGCAGGCACGTCCGCGTGGCCGAGAGCGCAGCTCTGCTAAAGCATGAATTATGGTTCCGCGTTAAATCGACGCAGAGCCCTCGGCGTAAGGTACGCCGTACGATGCGTGTAGCCGCGAACCCTACGCCGTATGCTCTGCGTCGATTTAACGCGGAACCATAAATCAGCCTTACCACACGCAGGCTGACTCCGCTCTCCCAGGCCATCAGCTGGCCGAGTCCTAACAGTTTCCCCCCTTTGTTAAAATGTCCACATTGCAAGAATTGTCGCCCTGTTGTCATCCTTTTTGGTAAAATGTAACCAAACTTTCGAGCGTTTATGCTGCTTTGTCCCCGTGTTTTCCTGCTGGGCGTGAATGCGCACGTTGCGCAACGTGCTTGGTGACGTAATTCGCGCCCACTGGAATCGATAAGGGAATCGTTTGCGAAAAAGGCAAACGATTCCAAGGAATTGAAACACAGGGAACCGGTTCTCAACAAGACCCGGTTCTCAATTCCCATCCCTATACAGCCATGAGCAAAAGGTAGCACCCCCGCTTTTAAAAACATTTAGAACAATCATCTGATCAAATCAGGTCTTGGTATTAGTCAAATCCAACAGGTGACCAATATACAAATATGGCCTTTGTTTACCAAAAACGAACCAGAATAACATGAGGTTCTCATGTTCTGCAGGACGTTTTTCAGGGTTAGTTTTGGATCACCATGAGTTGTGTGTTTCTCCTCCGCCTTTCCTGTACTCCATATAAAACAAGCGTTCTGTCACGTGACCCACTGGTTTCTGAAGACTGGTACTGAAGTTTTTCTGTTTTTCTTCACAGTCATGCTGCTCAGCAAGTCGACGGGAACATGCCCACTGCACTGTTAACTTATCTGCAGAGCATTCGCTGCAGAACTTTTCCAGCGGGATATATACTGGTTCATTTGTCGACTCAACGGTGAAATCAAGCTTGACCGTTGCGTCTAGTCGATGTTCATACAAATGGGAGGTTGCTCTGCAAAATGCGACAGCGTGACGTTAACTGATGAGGAAGTGATAACAGGCAGCCATTGGCTGAGCCGACTGTCAATCATTCATATTAGAAAGAAATGAATTGCTTGATACAAAGTCTCCATACATTCAGCCCCAGGAGACACAGAGCAGACCTGAACCAAAGACCTGAGAGGTCTGGATGGTTGCTATGGCAACAAGTATCTGGTGTATTTTGGTCCTAAACCATTCAGTGATTCATAAACTGACAGACGTATAGTGTAAGCCAGTGCAAGGACTTCAGAACTGGAGTGCTGTGGTTTTTTAGTTGTGGTGAGAACCCGGGTAGCAGCATTCTGGATCAGCTGTAGCTGTCTGATTGACTTTTTAGGGAAACGTGTGAAGACACTGTTGCAGTGATCAAATCCACTGACAATAAACGCATGGATGAGTTCTTCAAGATCCTGCTGAGCCATTAGTCCTTTGATCCTGGAGATGTTCTTCGGGTGATTGAAGGCCGACTTTGTAATTGTTTTATGGCCCTTTCGCACTAGTCCCGCCTCTGCTCGGTTCTACCCGCCACGGCCCCGTCTTGGGCTTTTGCACTAGGGGCTGAGACGGGTAGAGCCGCTCCAAGCCGATACTTTTTCTGTAACCATTCTGGCGAGGTTCTATCCGGGCTGAGCCGGGACTATTTCTGAGGTCACCGCCCTCCTCGCCACCGATTGGTCGGGGGGCGGGGCCGTCAGACGTTTGAATCAGGAAGCGGGAGTCAGCGCGAGAGCGATTGGCGGCTCGCGGCGATTTTATTATAAAGCGCAAAACGTCTGTTTGGTGATCCAACTCTGAGGTGCAGATGTTCATAAACCTGGCGGCTGAGGAGAGAATTAAAAAAGGGATGTAGACGGGCTGTTTTACTCTCAGCCGCTCGCGGCTCCAGCTGATTTCTGATCAGCGCCGACATGAAAAAAGCGGTTGCGCAATCAAGTACGTCACAGCAGCTTCACCCCAACCCCCCCACTTCTCACCTGGCCGTGGAAAAACAAACGGGGACAAAACGGGTAGAGGCGTGACGAGCCGAGTCGGGCCGACAGGACTAGTGCAAAAGGGCCATTAATGTCTCTGAAAGTTCAGGTCTGAGTCCATGACTACACCCAGATTTTAAACCTCATCAGTGGTTTGTAGCTGTGATACCTCAAGCTTTGTGCTGACTCTTAAATGCTCTTCTTTTGGTCCAAAGACTTCAGGTTTCCCTCACTGATTTGTTCTCTTTATTGCATCTACTCAACAATTGTATAGGCTCATTGTCCCTTGGTGACATTGTAGTGTAAAGTTATGTGTCATCTACTAGTTATGGTAACATATCTTATTGTTTATTATCATCTAAGCTAGCGGAGGCATGTAGATGTTAAACAGGAGGGGTCCTAGGATAGAACGTTGGGGAACTCAAACAGCCAAAGACAGGGACTAATGTTTGCAGGGCTGTGCCTGCGTCGCCCAGGTCCTGACTGATGAGACAAGTGAAAAACCCACAACTGAAAATAGGTCATGCATGATGTGTCACAGATAAGTGTCTCAGATTTAAGATTTGTTAGTCAGAGCCAGTCACATGTTGGGTTTTGTTGATTAATGTTGCAAGTCGCAACTCTTGGACATTGCGAACTTTGAGTTGAGTCAGTAAGCAGAACTAAATCCTACCTCTGAATATAAAATTGCTCAAATATCCCTCTAATCCAGTTTCCAAGAGGTAATGCAATAAGTATGCACATGTGCTTTAAAGGAGGCATGTTATGCCCTTTAAGAAAAAAAAATCAGACAAATCCTTGAGATCTTGAAAAGACGTCTGTTACATGGTGTGGACAAAGCAACAGGAATTCGGCGCAGAAGCTCGCTCTTCATCCTCGTCCTTGCAGCTCTGCCCATAGCAGTGGCTTTTAACGAGTCACTCTTGACTCCAAATCTTTCCCACTGAGAGGTGCAGAAACTGCAGAGATGTGAGAGAGGGTGGGGTTAAAGATGAGGAAACTGGATCATTCTGTGATGTCACAGAACCATGCACCTCTGAACCCACTGAATCACAGTTTCAGACTTGGTGCGTGCTGTTTAAGATTTGTGGTTCCTGCCTTTGATAAAACAAAAAGAATGCAGGAGGGCTCAATGTGCGTCATGACAAAAATTATGAATACTAGTGGGGAATAGCTAGTGGGAAATAGCTAGTGGGGAATAGCTAGTGGGGATGCATTTAAAGGAGACATGTTAAACCCGTTTCTCACAAGTTGACTAAACTTTTTTAAGTAATAATAACATTTCTGTGGTATGTTCAAATCAAAGTGCTGCAGAGATGTAGTAAAAATAGCTAGTTTCCAGCTCTGTTCAAAGCAGCTGGTTACTAGGGGGCGGGATCAGCCACTTGCCACACACCTCACTTTTATGGGGTGTGTGCATCTTTTTTTGTGCTTTTTTTGTACCTACGCAAAAGTAAAGCAAATGTTGGAAAAGGTGAAACATGGAAGTTTGAAATCCACTTCTGTCTGAGTCAGTAATGTCACATGACCCTGGAGCTCTGAACCCCTGCTTTCTGTTAGAGTCAGAGTTTTGGAGCTGTCAGTCAGTAATAATTTAAATGAGTTAATAATACCTAGGGTTGCAAAGGGGTGGAAAATTTCCGGTAAATTTCTGGAAACTTTCCATGGGAAGTTAAGCTGGGGAATTTTGGAAATATTCCAAATTGGAAACTTTCCCTGGGAATTATGGGAATTATGGGAATTTATGGGAATTATTGGGAATTAACTGGAAATTGGGGGTAATTTAAACAAACTGTATCATATCCAAACATTAGCACCTAACTTACCAGCTAGCTAGCTACTGTGTTAATACATTTTTATTTAATATTTGCAAGTTAAACATTAATACCACTATAGATCAAATATATTTACCCCATAATATTATCAAAACTTACTTGACTTTATATAGTCCGTGGGCTCAAATGTGTGGCTTCAATAGTCAATGTGCTGTGTGCATGTGATTGAGGAGTGTACTTGCATTAAATCTGGCTTGGCTAAAAGTTTTAGCCAAGACTATGCTACAATATATTTCCCCCAACTATATTTAAGTTCCCTGTTAAGGGCCAACCTTCAATTCTGTAAATTTCTTATTTATTCCCGTTAATTCCCGTTAATTCCCATATATTCCCGTTAATTCCCATGGAAAGTTTCCAACTTTGAAAATTCCCGGAATTTTGCAACCCTAATAATACCTGAGATAAGCAGTGAAAAAAACACAAAACAGCAACAGCATCTCCATAGGAAAAACATTTTATTGAAAAACATTTTCAGTTTGTAACAGACTGGTGGAATGTGTGTCATTTATCCTCACTTTGAACTTAATTAAAATGTTTTAATTTTAAAACCACTTTTTTTTTTTTTTGCAGCCTGGCCTTCTTATACTGCGAGGAACCGGGGAGTGGGGAGGGCTACAGCTGCCCGGAAACCATGACATGACCAAAGAAAACCAGGGGAGACGACAAACGATGCAAATATAATACTGTCACTTACAAACCGGACCGAAATAAACTTATCAACATAAACGAAAGAAAAAAACCAAACTAATTCAATAAATATTTATGGTACACACTTATGGCACAAATATGCAGCAGTCGGTTTGGCAACTTTTCTCTCTCTTTTGTCTTTTTTGAACCAAATTTCCATGGAAACAGTGCAAAACGGGGGAGGGGGGAGTGGGGAGGACACGGGCTTTCCATTGAGCGCTAGCTAAAATACATAGCAAAAAATTCAAATTTTTATACAAAACATCTTACTTTAAGAGTTTATAAAAAATGTTTGTTTTTTTTGTTTGATTTTTTTATTTTTTTTTTTGGGAGGGTGGGGGGGGTTTCTGGTCAATATTTACATAAGCTATTTACCAAAAAAGTAGTATGCTCTGTTTTACTGAGGTGTGTTCCACTTCATCCGTATGCTTGTTTACTCTGGTTGACTTTCCTACAAAGGTGAGTAAGGCTATTGTAACAACCCAGGATCCAGATACGATACAAACATGGACGTATTTACAGTTTCTTACCTACAGAAGTACGGTGCAAAATTACTGAGTCAAGTGACCGAGGGCTGACCATACGAGCAAGGCATTTTACAGTCGCCTGACGAGCTTCTCGCGGCCCCGGTGCGCCGAGACTCTCGCAGCATCGCTGCAACACATCCGACCCGGCTGGACCAACCCGGCCGATGCTGGGAGAGTTTAGTTGCACAGCGGCTCAGAGAAGGACGCCAGATTCAAAGAAACTAATAAGATTGTCATATTCTGCCGCAGACAGACAGCAACTAAATAGCCATTTCTCTGTAGTGTATGTGTGTGTGTGTGTGTGTGTGTGTGCATGTGTGTGTGTTTTCCACCTTAAACAGGCCGACCTTTTCAGTCGTGTTACATATGCTCTTTAATGGTTTCATTTTCACAGTTTGTACTACGGCACATAGTCAAAACAGAGAAGTTCAAATAATGCAGGAAATCAGAAGCTAACAGCAGACTCATGTGACATAGTTTGCTAGTCTTGTGTCGTCGGTTTCTTGTTACATCTTTCAGTGGTTAAGAACACTTTCCATTGTAATTTTTTTTTCTCTCAGAATCGATTAAAAAAATAAATAAGAATTGCATATTTGCAGATTTTGTAGCCTCTCAGAGGTACAAACCTCAGATCAGACAAGGCTTGGCTTTTCAGTGAAATTTGATATAATTCATGAATAAATGAAGATGTGGAGAAATGGTCGGGGGATGGAGGGGGGGGGGGTCCATCTCGCCGTTAGGACCTCAATGAAGTCGCTGAAATGCACAAACACAAAGCACACAGAAAACATGGGGAGGAGAACGGGGGCGTTCCTTTGGGAGAAGTGGTGGACACAGCTACTCTGCCCTCGTTCATGCCAAAAAAAAGAGAAACATTTATATTTGTCTTTTTTGGGGGGGGTGACACAACCTAGACTGCCCTCCCCTCGTTCCCAGGGCTGAGCTGTGCGAGCGTGGGGGGGGCTCTAGAAAACATGACTAAGTGTAGTCTGGTTTTCATGAGCGTAGGTTTTTGAACGTCAAACCATCAAAAACCTAGATTGCATAATGTGCATTTAAACAATTATATATTAACATCACTTCTTCTTCTCCTCCATACCGTCTGACAGCACCTGTGCTCTATGTGTCTATCATAAATAAATCTTGCTTATCATCTCATTTTTTTCTTTTTCATATTTTCATTGTCCTTTGTAAATCTATTTAGTGTAAAAAAAAAAAAAGACTGATGAAAAAAGAAATGCTAATGGAGACAGGATGGAGAAACGGTGGAAATGTAATAGAGTTCCCTGTGCTTTACACAACAAGAGAAAGAGGAATAGGAGAGCACCTGTCACGCTGATTTGGGGCCTTCAGGGGCCCTCGACCATCACCGGACCCCACGGGGGGTAAACATCACAGTACCTAGTGCTGCTTCAGCCAGCTACCATAACCTCCACTAGATCTTTGACCTCTTCTTCACCTGATCAAACAAAACAAAAACAGTAGTAAGGCGAGCCGGGATCCTTGATGCCCCTTCCGCTCTCCATGTGCCAGAAGCGGCGGAGAGGCGAGCCCTCGCTACTCTCGACGGGACGCCGCTGCTCTCCCATCTCTGTGGACCGCTGAGAGGAGCAGAGGTACCAAAGAAAACAGGGACGGGGGGTTAAAAGTGCCGCTAAGTAAGAAAAAGGTCCTCCACTATGCAGATCTGCCTCTCCTGCACCCTTGCACTCTGCCACCCAGAGAGCCACCCGGGGCGGGGATAGCTTCAGCTAGGGTAAAACAAAACCTCCATCTGCATCTGAACTATAAAAACCAGATATAATAATAAAAAAAGACCAATAAATCTTGAGAAACAAAAGAGGAATCCATTGTTTTCGTAGAATGTTCAAGTAACATCTGAGATGAGCGATGCGAGGACATTCTGCATCCGAGAAATGACGTGAGCGACACGTAAAACACTTCACACCGGTCCGTGGGCGTGTCTGTGGGCGTGTCTGTGGGTGAATGTGTGTGTGTGATGTGAGCATGTGGGTTGCGAGGTGAATGGGTGAGTCACTGGGGACGAGTCCCAGAGAGGGCGGGAGTACGACTCCAGTCGGCTCCGCCCTCATCCAGCTGCTAAATCCACAGTCTCACAGGCCGGTGAGCCTCAGTGTGGGGCGGGGGGGGGTTCACAGTCAGCCCACTTCCTGCTTTCGCTCTCGTCATCACTCCGTCTGTGTCTCTTAAACTTCCTCCTTTAGCCCCTTTCAGAGCTTTTAAATCCAAACGTCCGTCCGTCCCAAACGAAAAGGACCTGCCGGCTGCAGCGGAGACAAGCCAGAGACGCTCCCGCCAGAGCGGCAGCGGCTACGCCCCTCTACTCGTCCCATCTGCACCGACCGCGACCGAATCAGAGCCACAAGGTATCAGCAAACTTCGAAAAAGGAAAAAAAAACAGTGACAAAACATCAGAAGAAAGGAGGAGGAGTCGACAGAGCGAGACAGAGAGAGAGAGAGCCGGAGAGTTCGTTTGCGGGTGTGCCGGCGGCACTTGCCCAAACCAAAACTCCGCCCTCCTGCAGTTAGATCCACGTCCTGCAGTCCAACGGCTCCGTCTCAGACCTTGTAGTAGATGTTGGCCGGGCTCTGGGGCGGCATCTCCTGAACGATGTAGACCGGGTGTCCGTAGTCGCCGCTGACCTTCTCATAATGAGGGCAGAAGACGCTGTCGGCAGTCCTGAGCGGGATGATGATGTCGCTGGGCTCCGAGCCGTTGTTGTTGCCGCCGCCTCCGCTCCGCTTGGGCGTGGCCAAGGTGCTTAGAGACAGCGTGGTGGCGTGCTGCGGCGAGTGCTTGCGGTGCCGCCTTCGATACTTTAGCAGCAGCAGGACCAGCATGATGATGATGATGATGAAGATGACGCTGCCCGAGGCGATCCCGACGAAGATGGCCACCTCGGAGCCGATGGCGCCGGACGACTTTCCGCCATTTCCGTCGTCGATGCTTTCTCTGGGAGCAGAACCTGAGGGGGCAGAGAGACGGAAGTGCGAGTTCAGCGACAGCGTTTTCATTCTCAGGCCCCGTTTACACGGGGCAAAAACGGAGGCGTTTTCATGCGTTTTGGCCGTTCGTTTACACGAAAACGCAGCTCAAAGCCCCCAAAAACGATCATTTCTGAAAACTCCGGCCAAAGTGGAGATTTTCAAAAACTCAGTTTTCACGTTTGCGTCTAAACAGAGGAAAACGGAGGAAAACGGAGGAAAACGGAGATTTAAGCTTCAGAACGTCACATTGTGCACCAGAAACTCACCAGCGTCATGTGTGCGACCTGTGTTTACAATTAGTTTGGCCACCGTCAATATTTTCTTGTATTTTACCTGTTTTATATTCTAAAGTCACACTTAAAAGTAACTCCACTTCTCTGTCACTCCAAATGAAAGACTCTCGTTCCGTCTTGGAAGTAAAGCCTGAATTATGGTCCCGTGTTAAATCGACGCAGAGCCTACGGCGTAGGGTACGCGGCGATGCGCGCCGTACGGTGTGCGTCGCCGCGTACCTTACGCCGTAGGCTCTGCGTTGGTGTAACGCGGAACCATAAATCAGCCGTAACTGGAAGTTACACGTGTTATTTGTTGATGTTTTTTCCAGGATTCTGATTGGCTGGCATGACGTTAACAGCGTATTCATGCGGGTCCGTGTAAACGAGGATATTTTTGAAAACGTAGAGGGGAAAATATCCGTTTTTGTAAATACCCGGCTACGTGTAAACGTGGCCTCAGCTGCGACCAGTCACATGACACGTCATCGTCGTAACACAACCTTGCCTCTTCATGTGGGGCACCGTGACATCACAGATATACCGTATTTTCTGGACTATAAGCCGCTACTTTTTTCATAGGTTTTGAACCATGCAGCTTATACAAAGGTGCGGCTATTCTGTGGATTTTTCTTCCACCGCTCAGGACGCTCTAACCGGAATTAGAATCAAAACTAAGACAAAATAAATGCAAAGAAGAATACGCTACTTCTTCTTTAGCAGATAGAAGTAGGTAGAAGCAGATTTCAAACAGATAAACAGATAAATAAATAAATAAATAGCGGTTATTTTCTCTTGGTTCTGTCCCGTTTCAATCAGCAAAGTTGCTGCCGTGTTAAAAGACACCGTTAGGAAAGGATCTATTTAGGTACAAACATGTACATCATTTATAGTTCAAAATCCTTCTGCACATGTAGTAAATATCTAATCTAACAACATAAATATCTGCGGCTTGTATATCTTTTTTTTATTGTTTTTTTAAAAATAGAGTGGATGCGGCTTATATACTGTACAGGTGCGGCTTATAGTCCAGAAAAATACGGTAAGCCAGTTCGGCCATCGTTAACTCTGCCCATTCAAAGTTCTACAACCCCTTAAGTGACTGGCACGAAGCCCGGGCATCAAAGACAACCGTCCTGGCGGTATTCCGCCCAAAGCCATGTTGCAGACGTTTGGCGGGGGTTTTGGGGGTCCACAGCGTCACTGAGGGTGTGTCCTCTCAGCCTTCCTGTTCCAAGTTTTCACATATTTCTGTAATTCATCTTCATTCTTTGAAGGAGAGGCCAGAAGCAGAACGCCTCCGAGTGAGGCGCGCCTGCAAGCTTTAATACAGACATCACATTTGATCCGTGACTGTTCGGATTCAGCAGGAGAGCGCTGCAACCTTGAAACTGGGGCAGGCGCTGGCTGGTGGGCCCCACAATGGCTGGAGAGACAGGCGAACGGCACTTAGATAAATTGCATTTTGAAAGACATAAAAAAGCAACTTCATTTTCCATCTAACAGCCCCAGAGGGGAGGAAAAAAAAAGAAAGAAATATTTGATGTCATCATGAAACATCAATTATGGAAGCCAAGCTGTGCTCTGACTCCCAGCGATGGACGTTCTGGTGTGGGGCCAACGCTCCGGGGTGGGTGTGTTCTGCTCTCCCCGGGACCAGAGTGTGTTTCCTGAGAAGGCAGGACTAGCGTGTCCCCCTCCCTGCCTCCACTGTGTCCCTGAGGGCCTAAAAGTGCTTCTATGGCTGTAAGCGGGGGGGGGAGGCACTGCGTTTGGGATGGCCGGCAGCCCAAAGCGAGGACTCGTCAGTTTCACGAGGCGATCTCGCCGCTCCACCCACAGCCCCGCCGTAGCCCGTACGCTCCGCTTGTAGCCGGGATGGAGGGATGAGAAGTGAAAAAGCACACCAGAGGACGGAAAAGCACAGACAGCAAGATGCTGGCGTCTGCACTGAGCGGTGCAGCGGGGATTTACAGGCTGGGATGGCACACATCCGCGCGCTCTGTGCCGGCCGGGGCGGCTTTGCTAGAGAAAACAAAAAGTGTGAGGCGAGGCCACGCCCTCCGTGAACCAGGACAGAGGACCGGTTATGTAGGTCAGCTTGTATTTTCTCCGAATGCAGCTCCCTGAAGAAACTTTAACTGCAGTATAAAAGCTCAGATACGAGCTAACAGATAACGGCTCAAAGAAGAGCGTCTCTGTCACGCCTGGAATCTGGTTCAGCAACAAGGGTCTTCCTGTGCTGGGAATGTGAAAAACATGGCCGTCGGCAATCAGATCATTTTCCTGAAAATGTCATATAAGGGGCAGGTTGAGGCTGAAATGTGACCGGCCTAGAGATACCTGAGAAGTCCTTGAGGGGCCGGAGATGCCAATCAGCTTTATGGGAAACATTCAATTACTGTCTGATGAATGTCTGACCTTTGTTTTCTTCACACACGTGCATGCACGCAGAAACACACACTGCTGGTTGAACCTTTTCCATAAATCCTGACCACATTCATCCCCTCTGGTATTTCTGGTGTGGGAGACATGATCTCACCTGTTTTCTCCAGTATCTCGTTGGGGTTGTAGCTCTCCTTCCCCTCTGGGTTCTTGGGGTTGTAGGACGCTCTGGTTGGGATGCTTTTGGGCGAGGCAGGATCAGATGGACCTGGGAAATGTAGAAAAGAAGTTAAGGTCTGATGTTCACGTTCAAATCAACCCGCGGCCCATCTTCCTGGAGCGTTTTGTTTGAGGAAAGTCCAAAATAAAACCCGGAACACGTCATGTCCGGGTTCCAGTGGTCGTGTTTTGTTGCGGGGGAACGTCCTGGTGGACTGGGTTGGGAACACTCGTCAGGGAGCATTAAACACTGGCATGTTTGATGTAACCAGGGCCGGGTCCTGGCATAAAAACCCCACGCTTGTTTAGGGCCCAGAAAATCCTAGGGCCGGCCCTGTATTTAACCCAGCCAAACTTTGCTGTGGTTTTCCTGTTGATGTGAGCGGGCCAAACGGACCGAACCATCTGTGCAACCAACCTGTGACGTTTTTGGGCCCATCTGATGTCGACAGGCCAACGTGAACTTCAAATAACCCAGAACTTTCAACCACCGGACCAAACTGTTTACGTTTTTACGATTTTGTCTTCCAGGACGGCATCAATTTGACACAAAAAGTCACGGAAAGGTTTAACGAGCGTGAAAATGTGTGAATCAGAATTACTGGACATCAACGCAACACCGGAAGAAGAGAAAGTGCTCCAAAGACTCAGTGATGTTCAGATTTTGCTGGCATCTGCTGACACAGCTTCTCAGATTGGACGATGGATTTTATTGCATTTCACTCAAGTCCCACTTGGTGATGAGACTCAGTGATGATAATAAGTGTTCCTAGTAACCAAACTACCACATCTTCCTTGGACTCAAACTCGGCCGTGCTCATCTGTGAAGACTCGTTTGCTTCTCAAGTGGCGGCTTGTGGTTTTAACGTGTGTGAACTGGACCAGTCCCAGGATAAATGGTGGATTAATCAGGAGCATGCGTCATGCACATAGACATCCGTGGGGCCGTTTGTTCGCGAGACATCCGTTTATTTAGTTACTTAGTTAAGTTCAGCGCTCTGGCTCACCTACAGCCGCAAACGTGACCTGCTATGGCTCATTTCAGCGCTTAGCACCGCGACTGCAGGCCGGCGACTTTCAGTCAAACGATGACAAGTAAACGTTAACCTCCTTTCCCATGACGTTTGTTTCTAGAAAGGAAGATCTGCCAGTATAGAACCAGGTTATGACAGTGTTTGCATCCAGTTCATGTGCATGTTCGCTAGGGCTGGGCGGCATGGACTAAAAAATGTATCACGATCATTTCTGGCATTTATCCCGATAACGATAAAAATGACGATAAAAAAAATACCAATTCAACTCCACCTTTTCAATTATAAATCTATCTCACTCTCAGATCCGCCATGTTTGTTACACAAAAACGTCATCAACAGGAATTTATACTTCTGTCTTTCTTTCTTTCTTTCTTTCTTTCTTTCTTTCTTTCTTTCTTTCTTTCTTTCTTTCTTTCTTTCTTTCTTTCTTTCTTTCTTTCATGCTCATTTCCTTCCTTCCTTCCTTTTTCCCTTCCTTCCTTCTTTCCTCCTGCTCTCTCCTTCCTTCTTCCCTTCCTCTTTTCTCCCTTCCTTCCTCCTTTCCTTGTTTTCTCCCTTCCTTCCTCCTTTCCTTGTTTTCTCCCTTCCTTCCTTCCTTCCTTCCTTCCTTCCTTCCTTCCTTCCTTCCTTCCTTCCTTCCTTCCTTCCTTCCTTCCTTCCTTCCTTCCTTCTTTTTTCCTTTCCTTCCTTCCTTCCTTCCTTCTTTCCTCCTGCTCTCTCCTTCCTTCTTCCCTTCCTCTTTTCTCCCTTCCTTCCTTCTTTCCTTCCTTCCTTGTTTTCTTCCTTCCTTCCTTCCTTCCTTCCTTCCTTCCTTCCTTCCTTCCTTCCTTCCTTCCTTCCTTCATCCCTTCCTCTTTTCTCCCTTCCTTCCTCCTTTCCTTGTTTTCTCCCTTCCTTCCTTTTTCCCTTCCTTCTTCCCTTCCTTCCTCTTTTCTCCCTTCCTTCCTCCTTTCCTTGTTTTTCTCCCTTCCTTCCTTCTTTCCTCCTGCTCTCTCCTTCCTTCTTCCCTTCCTCATTTCTCCCTTCCTTCCTTCTTTCCTTGTTTCCTTCCTTCCTTCCTTCCTTCCTTCCTTCCTTCCTTCCTTCCTTCCTTCCTTCCTTCCTTCCTTCCTTCCTTCCTTCCTTCCTTCCTTCCTTCCTTCCTTCCTTCCTTCCTTCCTTCCTTCCTTCCTTCCTTCCTTCCTTCCTTCCTTCCTTCACGTACGTTGTGCGTTGATTTAACACAGAACCATAAATCAGCTTTACACAAAAACATCATCAATGGGAATTTATCGTTTTTACCGCGAGATGACAAATTCTTATTGTGAGGAATTTTTTTGACGATATATCGTGAACGGTAAAATATCGCTCATTCCTAATGTTCGCGCACGTGTGTGTGTCTGAGCATATTTGTCTTTCCTAAAGCAGCCCCGGGTAACAACAGAATACTCACTTTGTCCCACTTTCATGATTATCTTCATGGACTTGAGCTTGCACACTCCTCCCTCCTGGTTGTCGATGCCCTCCATGGTGCCGTTGGACGTAGCTGGAAAAGACAACAGAGACAAGAACAGGTTCAGAATCAGCCGTCAGAGCGAGTATCTGCTAATCTGACGACGTGCTGCCGTACACGCCCGGAGATTCAAAACAGCCAAAAGCGCTCAGCGCCTTCCAGTGAGGGAGAATATGACTCATCCCTCCATCAATAAAATCCCAGCGTTGCCTGCTCGCCGCCACGGCCACTCCTCTCCAGCAGAATATTTCAGGTCCCTGAAGTCGATTAGCTTGAGTAATTGTGACTGTATTATCTGGAGAAGGAGGCCGTTGAGGAAGGTGCGGAGAAGGACGGTGGTGAAGGCGGCCGCCCGGGCGAGCCGCTGGAAACCCATCCGTTTATCGTGCCGTAGCTCTGACAGCCTCAAGAGAGCGGTCGCCGCCGTTTTTTACTTCCTAAAAGCCCCTCAAATTCTCTTATCTAAGAACCAAAATTAGCTGACAGGCTTAAAGAAAAATGGAGAAAGCATGAAAAAGAGAGAAAAAACAGTTTTACAAAAGACGGGCGCTTTTTCCAGGAGAGACGGTGAAATGAAGGAAGCAGCGGGACGATAACGGCCCCCAGGATTCAGACATGAGTGGAAACAGGGTTTAATGAGGACAATTAAAAAAGACACTTTAATTAACAGGATTCAATTTATTTATGTGTTTAGGGTTTTTCTACGAGACGTGTGGCCGAGTCGATCCGACTTTCTGGTTTGAATTGTGTGAAACTAAAATCACAGACGGGCCGGAGAGTAGGGATGGGCGGTATGGACTAAAAAATGTATCACGATAATTTCTGGCATTTATCCTGATAACGATAAAAATGATG